>NW_008708846.1:2065781-2162052 GCF_000327385.1 Lottia gigantea
AAAATTTGGATTTGTTTTTTATGATCATATTGACCTTTATTTTTATATCTTAACCATTTATTGACATCTTTTTTGCTAGTTTCTATTTCTGTTTGTGTTCTTGCTATTTGACTCTTGATACCTGAAATGTAAAAGGGTGATAGTAAAGAAATGCTAAAATCATGTGTCTTGAACGAATGAAATGAGAAGTATTTTCAACTATAAGTATTCCCTTCTGTGTGGATCCTTTTTAAGGTTAAAAAAAGCGCATTGTATACAGAAATATACGGTATAACTGACTAAAACTCATTTTGTCCTGCCTACCCTACACATTTGAATATATAATCTTGAAAGTGGGTTTTGAGAAAACAATACGAATATTCTAGAGCAGTGGTTCCCAACCTTTTTAAGCCTTCACACCCCTTTGAGCAATCACCTGGACCTTTCACACCCCCAAAAATTTGTTTCATTCACATTTGCAGCATGTGTTGATGTGTGGTGCTCTCTCAATTCAAAACAAATTCTTCTCCTACACCAGTTGGCCACACCCCTGACACCCTGGTCCCACACCCCCAGGGGGTGAAAACATCCCAGGTTGGGAACAGGGGCTCTAGAGTATAATGATCCTCAATCTACCAGTAAAGTCTAATGAGTTATTATAACTCCCGAAAAGATCTTATAAACATAACAACATGGCAATGAAGGAAGACAAAATGGCCGATCCTCAACATCGATTAGTTGGATTATCAAAGGAAAAAAACTTTGCATTATATTCGGAAATATAGGGTAATTGACTAATTAGAATAAAAATTAAATTTACATAGTGATCTCACACCACAACACGTGTTTCAGATATGTAATCCTCATCAGGACAGCTCAAATTGACATATTAAGTAAACTCACTGAAAGCAAAAGCAGTCCAGTTATTGGGATGTGCCTCAGAAGTCAATTAACTATAAAGAAATTATTCACTGACCTGTTAACTCTTTCTCTCTTTGTCTCTGTCTTTCCCATTTTTCTTTCATGGTTTCTATCACATGATCTCTTGATTTCACATCTTCACCTTCAAATAATTTCTCTGTATCTTTAGCTTGTTTTAATAGATGTTGAAGCAAAAGTTCTTGTTCTTCTTTTAGTTTCGCATTCTTATACAAAAGTAAAACATTTATTGAAACCTTCAAACAAACTTATTGATATATGAAATCATTCATAATCTTTGAAACTCAGTTTTCAAGGATTTTATGGATCAGTTAATCAAAAAATATAAAATTCAAGGCAAATTATAAATACTGTTGAAAGCTGACAATAGAAGTCTTGAACCTCTGTATTACAGAATTTCCTTACACATATATTTAGTCAATTTTTTTTAATGAACAGAGCATTTGAATGTTTAAATATATCGGGTGTCCCAGAAAAAACGCTGACACTTTTCATTTCAGAATTATTCATTAAGTATCAAAGCTTAGACCTGAATATGTTAACTTCACATTCAAATAGATAAAAGACATATCTTTATACAGTAATTACTTCAATCATTATATTTTTTGACATGGAAATTTGTAAAGCCTGGAATTTCAAAGTGGTTCAACCTATAAAACTGTAATTTAGTGAAATATGTCTAATATCTTCATAATTATAAGGTTAAAATATTAGGATCTTATTATCTTTGATACTTTATGGATTATTCTGAAATGAAAAGTGTGTTATCGTTTTTTCTGGACCACCCGATATATTGAGATGACTAAAACATGTTGCATGACCATTTCATCAAAAAGTATCCAAAAGACAAGATCTATAGTTATGAATCAGATTGCTTTTCATGGTATGAATTGGTTAAAAAGACACACACCCTTTCTTCATTTCGAAGTTTCTTCTCCTCTAAACCTCTGATATCAAACTGAACTTCTTCAAGTTTGGCTTCAACAATATTGATTCTAAAATGAAAGGAAAATCAATATCAGATGACATTTGGGTCTCAAAGCTCTATGAACTAACCAAAAACACATTCAATGTATGAGGAGAAAATGTTGCTTGGACATTAAAGTTTGTCACTTTTAAAATATCTACCAGTTTTGACTGTTTGTAGATTCTTTGACCTTATTCTAACCATAACATATTTGACTTTTTTTTAAGGGCTGATAAGCTTCATTATAGAATTTTCAAATAAAAGTGTTGATCAAACTGGGTAATTTGTTTTGGCTGTTTATGTTGTTTGGTAGTCAAATTTTTTTTAAAACTAACTACCCAAGGTAAGCATATAAATAATAATAAATGTTATTACTTACTGGTATCCTAAGATGGCTTCTTTAGCAGTAATCTGAGGTTCTTTTGACTTTTTCCCTCCTTTCTTTTTCCCCTTCTTCCCTTTCTTTCCTTTTTTACCCATTGTAAAGCTGACAAAGAAATATTATTTAATATCAGTTTGAATTTTCTTTCTGAACGTATCAAATACTGTCTAAGTACAATGTTTAGAACGGAATCACATTTTTATATGAATTTAAATATCAACTACAAAATAGTACTCAGAGGTTTAGATTGTCTTCTGATGAAAATACAAAATGCTGGAAAAATCATGTGGTTACTGGTACATATTGAAATGTGGGTCATTTCAGGTACAAATTCTACAGTTTATTTCAGATGTGGAATCATCATAGACCAAGAGATATTCTAAGATATACAATAAATATTGACTACAGTAACAATCTTCACAGTTACATTACTACAGTCGTAGTCTACTAATCTCAGGCTACATTGTTACTGAATTGAATTTTGGCAATCATTTCCCTATAAATTGAAATATCAATTACAAAATATTACTGAGAGTCTTGGATTACTTTTGGGTGGAAGAAAATGTTAACCACTGGAAAAGTAAATATTTGTAAACATGTAGGCTGAAATTATAGTGAAAAGTAGGCCTTTTCACCAAAATTTTCTGGGAG
Organism: Lottia gigantea; assembly: GCF_000327385.1. NCBI lineage: Eukaryota > Metazoa > Mollusca > Gastropoda > Lottiidae > Lottia > Lottia gigantea. Next base: position 2,068,700 of record NW_008708846.1, read on the forward strand.
GGAAGTGTGTCTATTTCAAATGTAAAATCACTGAACCATATATTTTTGTGGACTCTAAAACATTCTATTGCAAATGGCATATAGTTGAATATTATATTTTGAATGTTTATGAAAGCTCAATGTAGTCAGAGAGTCAGAGAGTGGTAGTAACTTAAGTAGGGGAAGCCTATGGCTATATAATTATAAACTTTGCAATCGATGTAACAAGGCTTATAAAACTATAATCTTATATTTCAAAGATTGTCAAACAAGTGGCATAGAAATATATAACTATTCTCAAATAAATGCAAGGATAATTACCTTTTCTTTCCAAATTATTAGGCAAAAACAACCAGCAAATATTTAGTCCCCTCACTTGGAAGCCATATTTGTTATGATTAGCAACTCAATACAGAGTTCCATTTCCGCTTTGAGAGTTTCGTATTTTATTCGCGATCAACTAGTCTTTCAGTAGATAAGAGGAGACTACAAAGTTTAACAATACAAGAACAGGGACCACAAAGAATTTTTATTGTTATCTTCAGTGTCGTATATGGAGATCTTGATTTGCCAAAAATACCCAAAATAGGCCAACTATAGTCGAGCGAGGACATTTATGCATATCCGGGTACTATTCATACATAACCACCACAAATAATTCATGTTATTTTGAGTAGGGTAAATAGTTAGCCTATTTATAAACGTAGCCCGTTTAATTGAGCGAGTATTCTTCCCTAAATGAACGATTGTGTTAAAGTTTAGACGGTAGCCATTTGAGTGGAAAAAAAGCTGAACCCTGACGGTTATAATAATGCAGGCGGACTTACCACGGAATAGATTTGTTCTGGAATATTGAATGTCAGGTTCCCAATATCACGATTTACAGCTCGAATTAAATCGTATTTGAATTGTAGACTAATCGTGGATTTCTTATCAGATCTTGACTCAATCCTGTAAATCGTTGAATGTTTTTGAACGATTCAAAAATTTTCTACGATCAACACGAAAAAAATCGTGGTGATCGGGATCGATCTAAGACAAAGCAAACACCTAATTCGGAACAATCTTTACGGATAATGTATCTGGTCGTAAATAAACGGCTGAAATTGACAAGTCGGGGACACGAGACCGATGCAGATCAACACGAAATTGTTGCACGATTAGATTCAATGGATCGCGCTTTGATATGATACAATAAGATCTGATAGTACGGTGATTCCGATTGGCAACTACTAGATCGTGTTGATCGTAGACAACGTTGAAACAATTAAAAATGTTCTACTCTTAACGCGATTTCCTCGATTGCCTCCACGATCTGATAAGATCTGATACACTATACAATTTCGATCGTGTGGCAAATCGTAATAGTGGAAACCTAGCATTTAAGGGCATTCCGCTGTTTTGTAAAACATTTTCATTATCAAAAACGTCTTCCAAAAAGCATGACGAACTTTTAAAGGTTACGTAACCTTAGTTATGTAGTTTTGGCTTTAAAAAATTAACATCTGGATTTTTTTAGTTAAAACTTCCAGATACTTTATTGGATACATTTCTATAGATTTTGGTTTATAGTTGTCACAAATTTGAGCCCAAAAAAATTTCGACCCAAGCGGAATGCCCCTTTAAGGACCATGGAACTTAGATATTATTTAAATTAATTGTAGTTCTAAGACTATAACAAATCCGAAAATATTAACTCAACCTAACCATTTATTGAATCCCGGGAAGCATCTCGTAGAATCACACTATATAGAATGCATACGTTGAAGAGAACGTTTAAATAACGTAGTAAATGAGACTATGATTTTTTTACACTGTGTTTATTATCATATAAAATGAAGAAATAAGAAAAATATACAAATCTCAATGAATATCTCAAATCTTTAAATAGGTGCATAAAAATGTTAAGATAATATAAAGAAATGGTATTATCATTTGAAACCATCTGAAAATCAGAGATAAAATCATTAAATTATTATCGCGTCACGTAGTAAACTACATCGCACACAGACAAGACTTCTATATACATTTTCAGCATCAAAATTAGTTCATACAACGCCTTGATAAATATATTCTAAAAAAAATTAGAAAAGACTACCTATTCAATAGAAGTGATTATATAACATAAATATTAAAGACATGATTTGAATTGATTTCTTGTTGTGTGAATTCATTCAACATGTTACAGTGACCACAATCATATGTTACAGTGACCACAACCATATGTTACAGTGACCACAATCATATGTTACAGTTACCACAACCATATGTTACAGTGACCACAACCATATGTTACAGTGACAATAAACATATGTTACAGTGACTGCAATCATATGATACAATGACCGCAACCATATGATACAATGACCGCAACCTATTCGCAAATGGCCGTGACTTCCAAATGATTTGATTGAAAATGTAAAATTTTATATGTTGATAAGTGGTCGTTGAAAATCCAGTTGCTCTCAAATTCTTTCAGTCGAAAAGTCGACCAAGATAACAGTGCTTTACACAAAAGAAGTCCGAAGTATTACTATAGCCCTTTTAAAGGTTTGTAAAGATGTTTTCTAAATTTCTTGTGTGTATCGGAGACACTGATAGAATCAATATGCTCCATTGCACGTAATAAAAAGCTTTTAGTGGAATTGCAGGAACCACAGACGTCTGATTGAAAATTGTAATGGTGTAAATTGATGTTATCAGTGTCCTAGATACACATAAAAATTTAGAAAACCTCTTTATAATCCCTTTAACAGGACATTTTCTATATTCTATTTCTAATGTACCATTAGTAAAAATTGTAAAATATGATTTCTATACGTCTTTGCCTAAAATAATGTGTTAAAATATCGAACCTAATCAATTCTATTTTCAAAACTGGTTTTTTTTGGGGGGGGGGGGGGGACCCTCTTATAAGTTTGTGACTGTGTGCTTTCACAGAGCTGCCACATTTTGAATATCAACTTCAACAGTTTCCCATCACCCCCCACTCTCCACTCTCTAACTCTCCATTCAGTCTGCCTCTCGAGAGGCCTCCACTGAACAACCACCAGTGTCCGTTTTATAGTTAAAAACATTTGGTCGCATAGACCAGGATATATTTTGTATTATTGTAGTGGTATGTTTAAAGTATGTAAGTACCAGAAAATACTGAGAATCAAAAATAATTTAAAGAAATAGTATTATGAATTAAATATCTAAATATGGAAAAACATAAGAACGATAATCTAATAGAAAAACTAAAACTCGAAATAGCTTTAAAAACCTCGATAGCATTGATGAATAAAAAAAAGATGCAGCCTACTCATAATTAAACAGACTAACAACAAAAATTGATTTAAGCACTTTAGGAAATGAGAAAGTGAACAGATTTTGAGATAACCATTCGATGATATAACAGTATGACGTCGTATCCCGCTGATCAACTGAACTGGTTCGTTTGGAGTAACGTGTAGGAGGAACAGATGAAGATGATATAGGCCTATTATACATCATTTAGAAAATATATTTACATGTATAATGTCTTCTGTGAAGGTACCAAAAATCTGAGACCTGCCCATGAAAATATTAATTAAAAAAATAAATATATAAAATAGAAAACTTATGACGTCCTTTTTTGGGGGGTTATACCAGGAATACAGCTGAAATTTTACATTATCAATCTGATTTAAATATCTTATTCCTTTAACTTTAACAATCCTTTTTAGAGAGGGCGAGAGTGAGGTTTTTTTTTTGTCTGTTATTTTACCATATTAATCAAAACTTAATAATCAACAAGACGTGTTGATATGTATATAATACGTCGTATTTAGGAAAAGTATAATTAATTATTTATTTCCTCAGATGTTGACATTTCACCTATTTTATCAGCAACTCGTAGTAGTGTCTTTATATCTTATCAATATGATACGAAAATATATTCACTAGCTCTGCATTGATTTGAATAGAAAAAAAACAAAAAACAACCACATCCTTCTTAAAGTACCGGTAACTGAAATGTAAATTGAAATTTTCGGGAAATTATTGTGTATAGAGAACCGGATTCTGATGTCACTGCTCGCAACTCGGATGTAGCAATTCGCATCCTTGATATAGGACGATTAATGATCGCATTACGCACATATCGTAATCGTTTCCTGTTCTTCAGGTATACCCCTGATCCTGATTGAAATGATCATTCGTATGATAAAGTACTGTACAAGTACTGTATAATGTACAACTGTATTTATTGCCCGATGAAATAAATAACATACCTAACGAAATGCCTTGGTACCAAAGTTACGATAAAATCCAAAGATGAAAAAAGTAAGTTTTTGGCATTAGTCCTATCCAACAATCAACTGAATACTGTGCGATTTATATTTTAGATTGTGTTTCTTTCATTATTGAAAATTCACTCTAAAGTGCCGGTACGTCACCCTGTATGCCTCCCCTCCCCCCGAATTTTTTGTTAAGACCGACCTATTCTATTCCCCTTCGGATATATTACTTGCTCTTCCGAACATCCGAACAATCAAGTCTGGCCACGGGCTTGAGCAGGACACGAGAATTTCGTATAAAATTCATAATTTTATTTATGTTAGATGAGAGCTATCACACATACAGATAATGTTTAAAGACTATTGTTCCCGAATTTTCATATATACTAATAATAGAAAATTAGAATTCCTAGTTTGAGGCATTTTGATGAAATTATGCAATTTTTGTACAGTTCTGGTAATTCTCAAGACTATTTACGTATATACAAGACCCTAATCAACCTCCGATAATGGTAAAGCATCGTCTTTAAAATTGTTTTACACACATAACGAACACAATACGTTCGTTATAAAATTCTATCAGAGGCGGATTAACCTATAGGCAAACTTTATCAGCTGCCTTTCGGCCCATGGAAAAATCAGCCCATGACAAATTTTTGTAACAGTAAAAATTATCAAACAGTTAATAAATTTCCGCAGGAAAATCAAAAATTGTCCTACTAGCAGCGTGATGTGTGCAATTGTTTGAGTCTAATGGTGATGAATGCCGATATCGTGCATACTTTTTCATATTTTGAACACAACATTTAACTGCTGCTACCCTCGACCTCTGATATGTTTTCTGTTTTCCCAAATACGGACTTTACTTCTCGGCGGAACTTTTTGTCTAGAAAACCATAAATAAATGGATTAACAGCGTTATTCAGTAAAACAGAGAACACAAAAGTATAATACGCAAAGCCTTCATTAAAAGTCATATTGCAATTAAAGTTTTTCAGAATGCGTGTGGTAATAACTAAACCATAGTAAGGTATTTCACTCAGCAGGAAGGCTACGGTAATTGCCAATAAAGTTATGGTTGTCTTCTGAGTCTTGGTATTGATACTTTTCGTTCTGTGACTGCGAAGAAAGCGGAGAATTTTAAAGTAAACAGAAAGTAAAATCATCATAATGGTAACCATTACCGTACACATGGTAATAAAATAGACACTCGGATACTTGGTGTGAACAAATTTGTCTTCCGTCCAACATCGGACAGCCGTGATTCCTGGTAAAACATCCTTTTTGGTGTATGTTCCGAACAGAACCAATGTAGGCCACGACGTCAACAATCCCACGAGACAAGCACCAATACAACAAACCAAAGACTGGTGTTTTGAAAATTGCCACTTCATTGGTCTGCAGACTGTTCTAAAACGAGCAAAAGCAATAACGAGCAAAATATATGCCGAACAGTTGGTAGTTAATGTCATCATGAAACGTCCAAATTTACACAGAACTGACGATGGGAAGATCCAATAATGACTCATATAGTATATCAAAAATGGCATTCCCGTACAACAATTCCCAATATCCATGATAGCTAAGCATATGGTAAAAATTCTGTAGTTACACGGTTTGAATCTCCGGACATAAATCCATAGTACCATTATGTTACCAAAAAACCCTAGTACCATTAAAATGGAAGCAAATGTAATTCCGCCGATATGTCTTACGGTAAATTGATAATTGGCATCCATTAGTGTTGTTTCGTTGTTTACTTCTAACCATGATTTAAAACACCGTTTAGTTACATTAGACATCTTCTTAAGATTACATAAAACACGAGGCTTTCTTAATAGTGAATGGTTTCTTCTCAAAGTGGCCAACTTATTCCATTACATCTCCACTTAAAACAGCAGTGAAATATGCCTTATGCACTATACTGCATTGTATTAAGTAGGTCACTTTTCTTTACAACTCGTCAAGGATATGATTCAAATTACATTTTCAAATATATTATATTATATTGTTTAACGTCTCCGATAGATGAGGAAAGCCATGTGATTTAACACTTAAGAATTTCCTTGTATATTCCCAGCTTCATTTACATTTGAATTCATAATATTGCATATCATTCTTATTTAAACTCCGTTTTACAACTTACAGAAAACGCGTAACCCTTCGTTTTAAAGATACTCTACGACCACTGTGATTTTGAATTGAGTAAAGGACAAAATCACCACCTGAAATTTACATAATGACATGCTCTACAATGTCCGCTTTTTATATAGTTTTAGGTCTTTTTTCCATGCAACTTTGAACAATTTGTATTTGATCATATTTCTCTCTGTACTTTGTGCACTGTTTATAAAGGTTTCGCCTATGCGTCACAGAATGGTGTTGAGTGCTGATGGAAGTTCATATTATGTTCCAGTCCACAGCAATTATCAAGTTCTGTGGATAGAAAGGAATAGACATCAGATAAAATTGTTGGACTGAATGGACATCAAAGAAAAATAGTATGGAGGTTGAACCAAATTTCGCACTGTCAAAAAATATTGCCACATTTTCGAGCTGTTCTAACCATCGGGAAATGGCTGTTGTCGTGGATCTTTCATAATTTTCACGTAAACCTATCAAGATCTGAAACGTAATAAACGACTGTACCGTTGAAAAGTAATTAAAATCCTTAAATTTGTTTTAAACATATTGTGTCGGGGGTCAATGATTGTCGAAAATGCTCCCCGGTCATCTTTCTGGCTGGTAGTCGCACTGATGCAGCACAGTGGAAGCACACGAAGTTCTCGTTCATGTTATATAGCCTATCATTGTAGAAAAGGTGGCCTGGTTAAAAAAATTCAGCCTCGCAGTTTCTGGACCCGGCTTCAATGACCTATGAAAAAAAGTTTGGTCAACTCTAAATGTGATGACAGAATTATCAAGTCTCCTTCAATTCTATTAAAAATTATCAATATCAGTAAGTTTTAGTGTATTGATATGATATTGAGGTTTGTGCATCTTTAAAACATTTGGTTTAATTTGTTTGAAAATAAACGTGTCAGTTTTTATGCGTTATATTTTAAGTGCAAACTTTGATTTATGATAAATTTCCGTCACAGGTCAAGGTGACTATCGTTGGTATTTTAATATTCTTTAAAACTTATAACATGGCGTTATTTCTTTTCGATTCATCTTCATTTAAAAACTACAACGAATGTTTTGTCCAAACTAATTTGTTTATGCAAATTCCCCGGAAATATAGTTGCTTTAAACGTCTATAAATGACAAAAAATTAAACCTTAACCTTGGTATTTTTATAGAGTTAAAAATATAGGTCGAAAAGGGGTGTTATTGTTAGTTGTACAAGGGGTTTTGTATAAATGATACTATTGGTCCTTTATGAATGTCAACTTTTATTTTTCAAGTACCGGCACTTCGATACTAATTTCAAAAGGAAGAGCAGAAGTTTGATTTATAACTCATACATAATGTAGTAGAATTCGACATATTGAAAGAGCCACGAAAATTTTTGCCTTTTAATCTATATCGAACATTGAGTGAAAACTGTAGTCTCTATCAGGTTGACGAGTATAACTACAATATACATGCACGTTCAGGTTCAGACAGTACCTGTATATATAGTATTAGCAAGGTATGATACCGTTATTTCAAAATATATAAAAATCAAGACCGATTGTTACAACTATAACAGTTATTAAAAAGATTTGTTCCCCTTTATTCAATAAACCATTTATTCATTATTTTGGACATGTGTTTTAAACTATCGCACCTCAAATCGTCAAATGTTTTATCATTAAAATCTCATTATTAACAATCACCACCACTCAGTTTACCTACCATCACTCAGTTTATTATCTACCACCATCACTCAGTTTATTATCTACCAACATCACTCAGTTTATCATCTACCTACATCATTCAGTTTGTTAACTACCAACATCACTCACTTTATTCATTACCACTATCACTTAGTTTGTTAACTACCACCATCACTCAGTTTATTACCTACCACCATCACTCAGTTTATTACCTACCAACATCACTCACTTTATTAACTACCACCATCACTCAGCTTAGTTACCGTTTTATTTACCATCTTTCAGTTTATTGACTACCACCATCTACCACCATCACTCAGTTTATTAACTACCACCACCACTCAGTTTAGTAACTACCGGTTACCATATCTCAGTTTATTGACTACCATCATCACTCAGTTTATTACCTACCATCACTCAGTTTATTAACTATACCATCACTCAGTTTATTACCTACCATCTCTCAGTTTATTATCTACCACCATCACTCAGTTTATTATCTACCAACATTATTAATTTTGTTAACTACCACCATCACTCAGTTTATTAACTACCACCATCACTCAGTTTATTACCTACCATCATCCAGTTTATTATCTACAAACATCACTCAGTTTATTATCTACCACCATCACCCAGTTTATTATCTACCACCATCACTCAGTTTATTAACTATACTATCACTCACTTTATTACCTACCATCACTCACTTTCACTTTATTACCTACCATCACTCAGTTTATTATCTACCACCATCACTCAGTTTATTATCTACCACCATCACTCAGTTTATTAACTATACCATCACTCAGTTTATTATCTACAAACATCACTCAGTTTATTAACTACCACCACCACTCAGTTTAGTAACTACCGGTTTATTTACCATCTCTCAGTTTATTGACTACCACCATCATTCAATCTTCTGAGAGATGCCCACAGCATTGGCAATATGTCGAGTGGAAATCGTTGATCACCCAGCACCATGCCATGCAGCTGGGTAATGTTTCCTGGAATTGTTACTGTTGAAGGCCTTTTTGGAAGCAGACTACAGTAACTGCCATCACTCAGTTTATTTTTACAATTACCACGCTTTAGTTTAGTTACCACATGATTGATTTTGTAACCAAGTGTTTACTTGATTGTCGAGTTAAAACTATGGAGCAAATACTGATGACGTCCGTCAACATTTCTTTGTAGCAAAATAAAAACAAACAGTTTTATCTGTTTTATAGTTAAGATCTAGATCAATTTGAACATTTTTTTATTGAATGGGTTTTGATTCTTTCATTTCTCTTTACTTAAACGCCGCGTATTTGTTAACAACATAGGAGCTGCAAGTTTCTATCGTTTTTTGGGTGAAACTTAGTGAAATCATTGCTATTATCAAAGTTTGTGATATGTACGAAATTAATGGATTTTCGAAGAAAGGTTTTGCAGTAATAGCACTTGACTTGACTGGTTAAAACGCCTAAGAATCTGTTTATGAACACAATTGTTTTCAATGGATTTTGGTGAAAAGTAGTAGGCCTCTATTGGACATATATCTTGCATGAGTTCAACATTGACGATTTTTAGATGATTTTTTTTTTGTATGAACAGAAGCTACAGTTTACAATTGCTTTCGATGAAATTTGGTGTGATCATAGATAAAGATTAGAACGTGGATGAATGAGAATAAAGTTACTGCCTTTGACTTAGTTGAAATATTAGTTGATCTCAGATGTATTCAAATTCAATATATTTCTGGTTATTGTCCTTTACTTAGTTGAAATGCATCTAAAAAATGGTTTTTAAAGGGACATTCCACTTTATTTGTAGGAGGAAATTTTTTTTTCTTCAAATTTGTGAAAATTATACAACAAAATCTAGAGAAATGTTTTTAAACGTATTTGAAAGTTGCAACTAAAAAAATGCAGCCGTTAATTTGTAAACGCGAAAAATATTTAAAAACATTATGTAAGGTTTCTAAGTTCGTTATGCTTTTCGGAAGCTCTTTGAAAACTTCTGTACGGATTTGAGTAAAATAAACGTCTAATTGTGGAGAAATATATCTCGTACGTATTCTAAAGGTTTCAACTAATAATATCAAGCCATAATAAAGCCAACCACCAATACTGCTTAATTAACAATTAGTACTCTCAGTTTTTGATTAACAATTTTAAAACCAATTCAGTTTGATCAAGAAGATATACTTAGATATAAATAGCATACTTTAGAAATATTTTCAGGTATAATTTACAACGTTTTTGATAATAAAAACGTTTTACAAAAAAGCGGAATACCCCTTTAAACCTTTTTTTAATGAACATGTTCTTTTATATTTTAGGCAAGATAAGGAAAACATAATTCATTTTTAACTATTTTTTTTTTCATTTGGCTCAAACGTCCAAAAAGCTTAATTAAAATTAAATAGCTATTTAGCTATAGGAAACTTTAGTCAGTTTAACTAAAAGGGGGGAAACAGGAAAAAAAATATAACAGAATTTGCATTTCAACTGAAAGGCTATACAATTTTTGCCAAGGAAAACATGGTTCAAAAAATTTGTGAAGGTTCGTTGCTCCTTGATAATTAGTCACCTATGATTTTTATGAAAATTGGTTAAAAAATTTAGTGGCAATTACATTTTAAATATTTGAGGTAAAGAGGGTCCAAGAAATTACGTGGTATTCCCTCAAAAACAAAACACAAAACCCAAATCTTTGGAAAATTCAATAAAAATGATTTTTTTTTATTCTTTAGACGAAATATTTGTGTGTTTTATATTTTTCCACAAAGGATATTCCTGGCGAAGGACATTGTAAAAGCATCTACACGATGATAACTATTTCGGTCTTATTTCATATTACTAATTATTAATATTATCATACTAAATTATCATTAATCAAATCAGTTGAACACTGCAGGAGATGAACTCTGTTTCTAATTACAGGAAGACACTCACGCATTGAAATTAATCTTCATTTTATGTTATGTATACATCTACATTAAAGTTCGCTCCCTTTAAAATACTTGAGATATTTAAGTGATACGAGGACGAATAATTCATAAAATCCTATTCAACAACGTTAATTTCAATTTCTTCGGGAATGAAACAGGACTTCAAAGTTGTTATTTTATTCATTGATACTCGGAAATTGGTTAATGTATCGGTTGTTGACATTGTTAAATATCTTAAAGAAACTATGCTCATTGTCTTTTACTTTCATATTTTGTCGCATTTTTCAATTTTTTTCTCTTGTGAAATTTTTGGTCGTAAGATTATTTTTTAAAAAAGGATTTGATCCAAAAAATGGAAACTTTGTTAACATACATGAAATTGGCAAGAGGCAAAAAACGAATGGTTATTCATACATTTCAATAATTGCTATAGCGAGAGAGTATTTTCTATTGATACGAATTTCATTGTGGTTCTTGCTAAGTTACATTTTGAGAAATTTACCCACTTTGTCTTTTAGGAGTTTTGAAAGTGGACTATGCAATCGATATGCTTGTCCATAAGATAAATTCTAACAAGAAAGCTACTTTAAATGTTAAGTGAAAGTAATGGGATGCGACACTTGACATGATGAACGTAATAAAGTTGTTTTCATTGAGGCTTATGTTTGTTTAGATATTCCTTGTTCCTGGTCAAAGTTGAAGACTAGCAATATAAGAGATAAGAGCCATGGGTTACAGTTACAAGATTAGTTATTATAAAAATCTTGTGCGTTAATTTGATATTATAGGTTTGAAGAAAAGCTCGATGAAATGAATACCAATACCGTCAGAAAAAGAATGTTTTAAAGTAACCACTTATGTTAAATAGATCTATAATAGTTGGATGTTGACCATTATTTTGAACCGATATAGTATACTCATACTGGAAACTTCACTCGTATGTTCATTATTGGAACACGTATAAAGTAGTATCTTAAAATTGTAATGCATGTAACCTGTTAATTATACAGAAACTTTTTTATTTGTGAACTACTCGTCAATTGTTTTCGATCACTGTTATTACGTTAATTATCAAGAGCTCTGTGAGTAAGCTATTTCACTTTTAACTTTGAGAACCTCTTGTGAACTCTACGAATCGTTCTGTATAATTTGGGAACTGCACGTATGCTGTTATCGTACACTGTTACGTATGGTCATTATTGAACCTGAATTCCGTCATATACTCATATCAATTAAACGACCCAATACTGTGGAACGAGTTTGGGTACATCATTACAGAACATTTGGAAACGTTAGACAATAACTAAAAAAATCTTAACACATTTGACAATATGGCAAATGAATCACATTTGTGTTTTAAGTGGTTGAAACATGACAACTCCACGACAATCGAGGACCTGAATGATCAGTTTACATTGAGGCATCTCGGAGGAATCATATTTACTGCTGTTTTGATGATATTTGGATTTTTTGGTAACATTATGGTACTATGGATTTATATTCGCAGATTTAAGCCATCGACCTATAGAATCTATACGGTATGCTTAGCCCTTATGGATATTGGGAATTGTTGTACGGGAATGCCTTTTTTGATATACTATATGAGTCATTACTTGATATTCCCGTCAGCTGCGCTATGCCAATTCGGACGCTTCATGATCATGTTTACGACTAATTGTTCAGCTTACATTTTAATAGTCATAGCTTTTGACCGTTTCAGAAAAGTGTGTCGACCGCTTAAGTGGCAGATGTCGCATAAACACGCAGCGCTGTGCTGTATAATTGCAGGTTGTACAAGTCTTATCGTATCGTGGCCAACGTTGGTAGTGTATGGTAATCACACCATGGAAACTGTTGTGGAAAATTTGCCTGGTTTGCGTTGCTGGACAAAAGATCCTTTGGTAGATACATCATACCCGAGTGCCTATTTTATAACGGTATGTGTAATGATGGTAACAGTGATGGTCGTTTTATTTGTGGCGTATATAAACATTTTGAGGTTTTTACACCGGCACAAGACAACTGGAATCAACATAAAAACAAAAAGCACCACCATTACACTCCTGGCGGTAACAGCGGCGTTTCTACTTAGCGCCATTCCCTATTATAGTATGGTGATTGCGCTACTTATTCTTACAAGACTTAATTGTGATATGACGTTTAGTGAAGGGTTTGCGTATTACACCATTGTGTTCTCTATTCTTCTAAATCACGCTGTCAATCCATTTATTTATGGGTTTTTAGATAAGAAATTTCGACGGGAAGTGTGGAGTATGTTTAAGAAGGGAGACGGGAAAGAAGACATGACCACAAGTGGTAGTAAATTTGATGGATCTGTCAATAAAATAGACCAATAAACCCTGACGCTTTATCTGTACAAATTGTACAATTTACAATTGTGATCTGAAACGAAGAGACACAAGGGCCTTATACTTGTACATGATTTTTTGCTTAATCGCTTTTAGATTTCGGGGGGTGGGGGTGATTCTCTCAAATGTACAGGCCTAGGATGGAACAAATTCTTAGAAATTTGAATAAACTATCTGGAACTGCAACGTATTTTTGTTCTGTTCTGATTTGAAATTCGATAAAATAACAACTCGCCCAAAGGGGCCTGATAAATGTTTATTTAATTATTTCACATGATTTTTGCTTAATCGCTTTTAGAATTAGTCAGCGCTGTTTTATAAGATACAGAAGATACTCAGCTTTTCATATCTATTTTTCCAGATCAATACTAATATTCTACTCATTATGAGCCCACAAGGGAATTTTTGCACTGAAATAACCTTGAGTTTTGATGGATAACGTTGCTTGACACTAGCCTAATTATGTGTTAAAAAACGTCCAATAGTTTCTTATTTCAATGATATGATGAGAGTAAATTACAATTGAGCTTTACATCAGTACAGGATATGACCGACTAATCAGTTTGACTTATGACTAATATAACTACTAACAACTATTTATTGGTGTTTAAAGGGATACTAATTTATACTTCCTTTTGCCTTTCTGTTGTTATATTTCGGATAAGATAGTGTTTGATGTCAAATAAATATACCGGTCACGGGAGGTACAGATGCCTCATTTAGAAATTGGAGGGGATGAATCTGGAAAAGTTAAAAATAAATATCCGCCTTATAGGCTATGCACTGGTTGATTTGAAATTTGTGACATTTTGCCATGTAAGTAACACAGTTACATTTCTTGGTTGATATCCAGAACTAACGTTGGGACAAACGAATATTTTATTTTTTTCGTCGATTTTGTCGCTGTGGCGAATCTTCGTGTGCCCGAGATATGACCCCACAGAGCGTCATCATCCAATCATGTCGTTGTGTTAAATATGAAGTAAAGTGTTACATGTGCGACAAAAATCAGCGACAAATACCATTCGTTGGCCCTAGCATTAAGTGTTTATTTAATTTGGAACGATATATCAGTGAGTGTGATAAGAAAACCACGACAAACTATCAAACTATATTTTCATAGATTTTCAGAGCAGTCATGCATTTGTTTTTGCCGTATATTTGTATTTATTTGCCTTAAATTTATTTACATATTGACTGTTTTCAACCCAGTGTTCATTTATTTTATACATTTTTAAAGTTATCAATTAAAGAGTCAAAAACAACTTGTTATATTTCAAGATTACAATAATTATGACCTAACGGAAATTTTGGTCGAATCCATCGCAGGCTACAATATTTTGGCAAACAATTGTATGTTTTAGTTGTGCCAAGGTAAGATGGCGAATAGAATTTCTACTGCTGAATTGGGCCCGATGAAGGCGAACTCCATAAGTGAAGATGAATGAAGGTCCAGTGGTCATTTCGAAATTTTGCCTGGACAGCGTCAACAAGCACGGCCTGTAGAACACTTGACCTTTTGTCTCATAACAACGAGACAAAATATTTGTGTTTTCATTAGCAATTGTGATCAAATATTATATATACCAAGTTTGTTTAATGCAAATCATATCTTTTTCCATACAAAACTTCTTAATAGTTATAGCAGACAAGAACCTAGTTAACCACCATTGAAATCACTACGACAGACAAAATACGTCTTAAAATCACATGTTATTGATTTGGTTTTTGGGGGTGGGGGATTGGCTACCTTAATTACATGTGTACAGAATGATTAACGACTATTCAATATGGCGGTGAACATAAACAGAAACAGTCAACAATCGATTTTCTATTTAAGTTTCCAGGACCCGTTTCTCGCGCGTGACTAATCGAAGAAAAACTTTTTTGACGCTCGTTATGTCTATGTTCGTACGTTAATCTACAATATTTTGACAAATCGGTTCTGGACTCCTCTGTCAATTCTGACAAACAAATTTGTGGTTTTTCAAGGTTTTGTTTCAAGCGGTCAATCGATGCAATGAAAATGAGACAGTACTTTTCTTTTTGCTTTGTTTAGAGAACAACATCGAGTCCCGCCATTAAAATGGTGGCCCACTGTGTTCATGATCGGATTCTTGTAAGTAGGTTATGTGTGTGGTTTCGTATGAGCTTCTTTCAAGAAAAATTATTCATATTGGTAAAATTGAAAACCATAACAACTACGTCTACAGTGAACTATCCACCATGAAATTATGTATACTGATTCAGATATTTTTATATATATAGTCATGAAACGTTGAGCAACAAAAACATGTTTTTTTAGCTTCTGTTTCAATATTTTTAACTTCACATAGATGTACATGTAGCTCTTTTTATATTTAACTGAATATAGCATGATACAGGAGAGGGATATTCAGATAGCTTCACAACCCGTTACATGTTTCGACACTCTGCACTCCCTTCATAAGCCCACGACTTGGTGCAGAAAATACGATAAGATGATAAAATTCTTACCCATATATTATTACTGTAGCGAATACTTTAATAATACGCAACCAAACGAGTGATTAAAGGACAAGAGTCTACAAATTGCAATATAAGAAAATTTTCGATCAGAAACACAACACAACATGAAACAGTAATCAATAAAAATACCAATGGACTATTTGTAAACAAGATGCGATAATTGGAATTTTTAAAAATTTGACACTTTTTACCACATTTATATTTTTAGGACATGCATTGTCAATGTTCCCAATACAAAACAACTAAAACAGATGTAAAGACTATTAATATACATTTATAAATTTTCGTTACCAAAAAGATTTTGTGTTCTATTTACTACAATTGACAATGAAACCAAACTAGCTAGCTAGGAACCATTGCTAAAATAGTTTTGCTTCTCGATGAAATATTTTGGGTCAAAAGTTTGCAGACATCTTTACTTTAAGAAGCTGTTAGAAAATTGTATTCGTCCTTTCTTAACACACTCCACTGACACCATACAACTTAAACCTTCTTAAATTTAACATAACTCAACAATCAATAGTTCACTTCTGTTGAGACCGACCATCGACTTGTCTTGATTATAAAGTAAGCAGAAAGATTTAAGCCAATTTGCAAAATGTTAGATCTTGACTTGAGAACTTAACAAACGCTGTAAATTTGGTAATTGCTCTAAAGCTTTAAGAACTTTCTATTGGATGCTTCAAGCGAAAATAGTAGACGACAGGGAAACAAATAGTCGATAAAAAGTGAAGGGCCGATATTCAAGTCTTATGTAGTTTGTGTACACTTTACATTGTAAAAATGGAAACGTACAATATGTCTTGTCGGAATAGTACATGTAATATTTCAATATCGGGAAATGAAACACAATCAGAACTGCCATTTTTAATTCTGAGTGAATCGTCTCAAGTGGGATTAATTATATTATATACCTTAACATCACTGTTGGCTATATCTGGTAACGTAGCAGTAGTTGTTGTGTTTGTTAAAGGAAGACGATGCCGTAACGATCTCCGACCATTCCTGATAAATTTGGCTCTAGCTGACCTCATCATGGCTGTGTTTTGTTTGCCGTTTACGTTCTCTTACGTTATTTTCAAAACATGGATTTTTCCAGAAGCGCTGTGCACATTCGTTCTCACAATGCAGCACCTTTCAGTATCTGCCAGCGTCTTCACGAATATGGCAATCGGAACTGATCGCTTTTTGGTCGTAATGTTTCCATTGCGATCTCGTTTGATGACTTCCAGGGCTAAATTTGTCCTCTTAGCTATCTGGATTTGTGCTGCCGGTTTATCGTCAGTACAACTTGCTGTAAGCAGAGCTCAAACCTTCACTTATGGAGGTTACCAGTTCACAACTTGTGACGAAATTTGGCCGACAGAAAAGGCTCGAAGAACATTTACTTTGTTTGTGTTGCTAATTACGTATATTTTGCCTTTGTGTATTCTTTCTGTTACATATACTATTGTGGGAGTATTGTTGTGGCGCCGAATTGCACCAGGAAACGCCGACGAAGCCAGAGATTATAAACAATTGAAGAACAAAAGAAAGGTCAGTGATATTTTATTTGTGAGTTCCAGGCCCGTAGCCAAATGGGGGCTTGAGCCAACCCCCCCCCCCCCCTCCCCCTCCTTAATCAAATCTTATATAGACATAATATGTCAAGTTAACTCTCAAAAAGGGGTCAAATTTCAAGATACGTCTTTGTAATTTTGTGGATAACTTGAGAGAAACACTAGATATAAGGAAGTCGATTATATGTACTTGAACCTACTTAATCCTAGTATATTTTAATACCAAACAAACTGATTTCGGTTATTTTGTCAGATAGAACTAGTTACTTCTCGACCGACGATATATCATTCTAAATTGTATTCATATGAATCAAAACAACCCAAAGCAGGAAAAATGGATAAATATTTGATCAAAAAAGACAAATTGCTTGATGGTTCTGACACTACTACGACTTACACTGGTATCAAAATCACAGCAGGCAACACTATAGTAACATTAGCACAACTAAACGAATATTCTTTGAAGTTATCGACTTATGATTCTGAATGAGATGAGGATGAGATTTCAGGACAATCACTGGTTGTATAGTTCCTCTCGTGCAATGTCTCGGAATTCTCCTCAATTTTTGGATCAGGCGGCTCTGACACCGTTATCCAAGTTTGGAGTAGAAATTCCCTCTGTCGCTGAACTTGTGTCAAAACAATTCTCGAAGATAACGTTGCCAAGACAGAAAAGCAGGACTCCAATCTTGTTCTTCAAAAACTATACGAGCAGAAATTGGCTTTCCCTAAATTATATGCACTGGCTGCAAGCGTTGCCACATTCGGTTCTAGTACCGCTGTGTATGAAAGCAGCTTTTCAACTCTTACTCGCGTTGACTCACCACAACGACGATCTATGACTCAGCTTCGCCAGCGCAATCTTGTTCTTCTTGCCTTCAACAGGAAGCGTACGCAGAAAATTAACTTGGACGTATTTGTTCACCGTTTTGCCATAAAACATACCCGACTACGTTTAAACTAAAATGGCAAAAAAAATGTAACGTATTATAACTTGTGTGTTTTAACAAAAATAATCTCGAATCTAAAATACTCCGTGAGAAGTCCGTTTCCCGACGTTTAATCGTCTGTCATAGTGCTTTGCTAAATTGACCCCCTCGATTGCACGTTTGCCTAACCCCAACCCCCCAGGAGTACTTGTCAGGCTACGGGCCTGGTGAGATCAGATTGTAAACTTGAATTATTCTACTACATTTTATGAAAATACACAATTAAAGAAATGTTCACAGTTCTACAGATCAAATACAATACACATAAAGCGGGAAATTAACCAAAAAATTGGCACAAATACATAGATTTAGTTATACACAAAGTTTAAACAGACAAAAAAAAAAAAAAAAAAGGTATGAATAAAATAATTTTTATAAAACAGTCATAAAGCTAGAATTGAACAGACACATTTTTTTCATAAAAACACAGATTCACATTTTATTGATATATTAACACATTGATTCGAGTATTAACAAAAATATTATATTATAGCACAGCCGGTACCACCAAAAAAATGTTTTTTCATCATTGTTAAAACAAATTAATCATCACTAAGCTAACCAACACTTGCAGTCCTTGCTTTGGACCTAGGCCAGTGCTTTCTATGAGTTAAATTCTCATTTCACCAAGAAGCAGGTGTGCCATTTAGGAGGGCTGATTTTAGTCTTCAAATACGTAAATTGTCTTCAGAATTATTAGAAACCACAAAATTCCTTACAAATACTTCAAACTAGGAATTTTACTCACTATGTCTTTATATGTCTTTTCTATATATCACAGAGTATTTTAAATTGACGAGTCGTCATTTAAACATTCAAACGCAGATAATTCTGGACACACATAGATTTGAAGGCTAAAATTTCGACGGTGAACTGTGAACACTGATTAGCCCAGCTAAACATTTCCAGTTTCTGAGACTAAAGTGTAATTGGTCAAAAAATGGACTACCTGTCCCATTTTAATTGATGATCCCCATTTCTCAAACTTATACATAAATGCAAAAATTCATTACCCAAATGGTGTCCAAATTATTACAAAGTTTGAAATTGTGTTACCTCCTCGCACGAAGAAATAACTTGGTAAAACTTGTTCAAAATTAGCTCCTTAATTCGTGTTCTGGACCCATTTATTAAGGTTTGGTTATAAAACATAAGGAAACCAATTCAGATGATTGCAGAGCTCTGTGAAGCTTTAACCGTAGCATCTCGTAATAAAGAAAGAGTAATTTGCAATCATTGAAGATGTTGGGTATTTAATTCTTATTGCACTACACTGTAGACCCATAAGATCATCTTGTCAAAAGTTATCTCCCTGTACCAAATCCATTGTTTTTATATATCAAAATCATTGAACTAGATATTGATGACAGTTTTAACACAGAAACTCGACCCACATACATCTATTGGTATTGTGCATAAAATCAGCTATTGTCTGATATACAATTCCCATAACACTACAAACTGTACAAGAAGTCAACAGACCAATTCATATCGTGACAGGTTCTTGATTTGATTAATGAAGTTCCAATCTGAGAATCTGAAGATAATTGAAAATTTCACATGGAAATCAAATGGTAAAGAAATGTCTAAGACATGGAATGTTTCGATTTTGTAATAGTGGTTGTTATTTTTGTCAAAGAAATGTGGAAAATTAGCTTGTGGACACATCAAATTCAGAAGGCCCGAATTTACGTAAATTATTACTGGTTAACAAAATCGGACAATGCAGTGCAGTGTGCGACTGGAAGGAGCTTGAAATCTCTCTGATTCGAACAAAACAACAATATTTTCATGTCGGTCAGTTAATCCAGGTCTTATAAAGAGCCATTTTTAAAATGATAAAAAACAGTTAAACTTATGTCTTAAAAAATGTTGAAAAAATATAGGTTTTTTCTTTTTAAAGAATTTATGAAACTGAAAATCCTAATACTTATATGAATAGAAAGTAGAGATGTTCTAATGACTTGGAAAAATACCAGTTTGTCTCACATGATCCATAATTAATTCATAATTAACTAAATAAGAAGAGAATTACCAACAGAATTCCAAGGACCGATCAAGAAAGGTCAAAAAGTCTTTTTTTGTTTATCCAGACTGTACATTCATGCACAGCTATGATTGGTTAAAAGTACTTATACTAAGCAATAAGAACATAATGATATGATTATGAATACATCATAATTCATTACAAACACCAATTAATCAAACAGTTTGCTAAATTTGACACTAATAAATAAGGAAAACCATCTTTAAATATATATATATATATTGTATTGTTACTATGCCTTGAAAATATGGAATTGAAACGTCATGTTGGCAGTAAATATTATATACCAAAAAAGACTGTTTTCCCTTTTCTGTGCTAGTGCTCTGTAATACCACATTGTTTTCATGTATGATTTTGACTATCAGAACAGATAAATGATGTGGTCAATTGGACCAATATTTAGAAATATTGTTGCATGCACCAGAGTTTAAAGAAATAAAACAATATATTTCCATAGATTTTATAGAAATATAAGGCATTTGACATTAATGTTGCAAATGAGGGTTCGGGACGAGTTGTGGTCGTCACTGACAATCATTAAAATCCATACACACCTTTCATCACGGAGTTAAATTCATTAACCCTAGTTAACTCTAAATCTTCTAGGTAACAGAGAACGAAGCATCAGACTGATAATCAAGCTTAACTTATGAGGGGAGATACAACCTATATTTAAATCAATGCTGGAAAACTTATTGACTGGTCAGGGAATGTGACAAGTTTGCCACTTTGAACTAATATTCTAAACTCAACAACCCATGCCTCAATTAAGGCATGAACTAGATATGATCTGTAACATGCAAATAAATATTTTGATACTTAAAACAAATGATTTTACTAATTTTCGATTAAATTTAGCAGCTAATTAATGAATACAAAAGTGACTTTGAAATATTAAACAAGATGGCCGCTCTGAAACAGGTAATAAGTACAGTAACTACAAAAGTGATAATAACTTTAGGCATGCTATACCGACCTGAAAAGTAAAGACAGGCACTCTGAGAGAAATACTAGGGCTACCTAATAAACAAGAAAAATAGTGATAATTATGTTCTGCCTATTCATGCCGACTAAATTACAAGTTGTAAAGTTATAAGTATACCAAGCTGACAGCAATATGAAAGTAAAGCCAAACCTGTTATGGTGGATTATTTATATGTCATGTGCCACTTTGTAAAGGATGGTTGGGCTAGCATCACGAAGTATAATGTTTTTTGACAAGCAGACAATTCAATTGAGTTTTTAATATCAGGCTGGTTTACAAAAATTTTATTAAGAAATAACAATCACTGTAGGCCTACATGTATGTAAGTTTGCTCGAATTTTGATGTACAAGGTTTTACCGTCATCATTCTAAAAATGGTTTATTTTAGTAGAAATACCGGACGTTCCAGATAGCTAATGTCGAAAACATTTTTTATATAGAGGGAATTGTGTGAAATTTACTGCTTTTCAACCTTGATATATGGGTCTTAAATAAAACGCAGTCAGTGTAAAGTTACAGTAACCACAGATTCCACGAGCTATAATATAGTCCATAAAAATTCCACAACTCCAAGGTTTAAAAGGGTTCAATTTTGCGTGAGTAATATATATTGACTTTTTACTAGTTTGAGCTTGCGAGACCCAGATTAAAACCTAATACACAGTATTGATTAAGAATTTGAAGTTGAGATTAGTGACGGCGCCAGGCTTTCTTAAGATAATAGTTCGTACCTCAAAGTGCACCCCATTTCATTTTTAATAACATTCAAAATTTGATTTTTATATGTTTATTCCCGAAAATTTATGTCAAAACTCACCAAATCAATTTTGCTTTTCTAAATTTTTTATGGCAAGGAGAACCCATTCAGACTTTCCATCAGAGACTAGCGCGTATTGCGCTTCCGCATTTGGAATCTCAAACCCACAGTTGTACCCCCATTTTCAGGAGGCCGGCGGCGGCAAAAATATTTTCATTCTCAGGCACATTTATAACGAAATACTTCTCAAATGTATGATATGTGCGGGAATGGCAGTCTTTTGATAACGACTTCGCCCTATAATTTTCATTGCAAAAACTAGTATATATGGCTTAAATTAAGTAATAACATCAAAACAAATCTTCAACAAGACTTTTCATGTTAAAGATTTGAAAGTCCTACAGCAACAAGATATAACTTGGGAAATAATTATAGTTGGGCATCAAACCAAAATGTAGAAATTGTTATTCCCTTCGAAACCTTATCACGCATAACTGCAATATGATCTCTTTCCACCGGCCCACAGTCTAACATTTTTTTTAAATCCGAGATGATCTTGAGTAATACTGATGTTTGATTTGTATATTTTCCCATAGGTCCATAGCAGATATCTATGATCCACAGTTTAACACTTAAACAGAAAGTGATAGTCCGACAGTTCTTGTGGAGATATTAACTTTTATTTACCATGAATCACGGTTCTGGCTAGCCGTTTGTATAGATGTAGGTTTATACAGTTATTGATAATTGGTACCTTTATCAATGCCCGTGGGAAAAATAAGTTAAATAATTCTAATAATTGGAACATCTTAGATAATGCCACAAATTAGTCCGAAGCGTTAAATGATCGATTTGGGTTGAGCTAAATGTAAATTATTTCTTTATCTATTTATGTTTTATTTTGCCCTTTGATTAATCGGAAGTCTCATGTCCATGTATAGCAGGTTCGACTGCTTTATATTACACATCTTTTCAACTTTTTTCAGTCATCAATGTCAAGCTATTTCGGAATGCAGCAAGATGATTGGATTGTACGTGAGTGAATACAGCCAATCAGAGCCCCCGACAGAAAAACTGAAACATTTTTGGCTTATTGTTTGCGGACTTTTTGACAAGGAATCTCATTGGCTGCATTCACTAACTTACAATCCAACGAAATAGCTTCATTTACAAACTTCTGTGAAACAAGAAAGGAAGCTTGGCATTATGAAGATGTATTTCAGACGATATGTGAAAGTGTGGTGTTCTTAATAAAAGTTTTTTTCATCAACGCTATTCTTTCTCAAATTGCAGACTACACGAAATCAATCTTCTACAACATATACACCTGCAGGTCTCTGATATTTTATCTTAAAGATGGGTTCCTTTATTTCCATTTATGAAAATGAAAATGATAATATATATATATAAAAAGTTTGTCTCAAATGTCCATAATTAATTCACAATTAGCTAAATAAGAAGAGAATTGCCAGCAGAATTCCAATGAGTGACCGATCGAAAAGTTGGCATAATTTGACACTAATAAGGAATAAATAAGGAAACCCATCTGAATGATGTCCAATTCAGTACTTGGCCCTACACCGAACCAAGCAAAAGGCATCTTAAAACTCAATACTCAATTATCAGACTCTGGAAGACCTACCCATCTAGCTAAACATTGTTCGTATCAAAAACCTTACAATCAATACTGCAATGAAATGCTATACAAAAAAGATGTCATAGTTTTGTGCAAGGTGAATTTCATTGATTGACATTAGAAGTAGTTATCCTCCATTTTGAAGGTGATCATGCATGGAATTGTGCTATTTTCTTGAGAATGTGCGTCCATCATTATTAAAGAGTCTAGAACGTGTCATTCGTGTGCTGTTAACAAACTGTATAACAATTTCGACAAGTATAAAAGGATTATTGTGCAAGATAAAATATTCGTCAATTGGAAACAAACTAGGCGTGTTGCATTACTTGGAAAGAACCTATCTACTCGACACCATTATGGTTCATTAAAACACGTTTGACGTGGTCCATCCTCGAAACTCGGTGAGAAGATTAATGGAACACAATCCAGATTATAAAATATCAAAAGAAAAATGAATCTCCAAAACTCATCTACATAATTATGTTCCTTACAAAAGCAACATAAACCAACCGAATTAAAAATGTGTAAGTTACGACCTTATTTCTTAATAACCCTGACTAAATATCCATTGTCGATATTTAATTTATTCCAAAATACGTTTGAATACATCAATGTAGAGAAATTACTAATCAGTTTTCGATTCAATGAGTTAATAAACTTTCAGGATCAGTGATCAAAAAAATGTTTTTGAATGTCCATTATAACTTAAATTGTCGGTCGAATGCCCCGTCAGAATTGCGGTGCTATTTCGATGTAAAAATGGATAAGAGCGTGTTATGATCGCCAAAAGCGTGTCCAACACGCCATATCGTGCAATATTGTCACCATATTCGCGGAGTCACGGCGTTTTTTCTAGATATGGTCAAAACAAACGCCAAGGTTTGACAATCTGTTTATCGAATGCACTGCGAACGCCATGATATTGAGAATGTCGTCACACAAGCGTTATTACATCCCCTTGAGCGGTATAAAAGCGTAGTATACGCATGGCCATGACGCTGCAAAACCAATCCAACTACCAACTACTACGACTACCAAAACTACCTAGTTTGCAATATCAGCATCCGCTGGAAGCTAACGTTAACTTGTCTAAACTTAACTTCCAACAAACCATGACAAAGACGCTGCAAATCGTTAGAACACAATATGGTCGCATAAAACGCGGTATAAGTTCGACTGTTTTTTTCAGGAAAATCTTTCTCTAGCTTTACTCACGTTTGACCGCGTCCTAGTACATTTCCAGTCATCGTAAGATCGCAAATGGTCGCAGTCCGGTGTGACAAGGCTATAAAGAACATTGAACAAATTGAATTATTAACTTATCTATAGAATATAGGCTTTATTATTATGACATAGCATTAATTGACCACTTTTGGACAGAAATCGGCAATAAGGAGGTTTCTTTCAAATAAGATGACCAAAATTGAAATCTGAAGTACCCACCACCGTCCCAGACAATGTACGTATTGACACCTTTTACAAAAGGTATACAACGATATTTTATTCTTAATTTAATCATAATACTCTTGGATGAAAAAATCAAAAATCATGGTCAATAAGCCATTAAAAATAGAGATTTGTTTGAAATAATCATGAAAATTGTTATAAGAAGATTTTAATTGTACTTTTGGGATCTATTACAATTGATTCGGGCTGAACTCAGACGTGAGAGGACGATTAAGACATGGAAGTGTACTTTAAAATCGATTTGTACCCAATAATATGTCTTATTGTTCTTCGTTCAAGTCATTTATCAAATTTCTCTAACGTTTTTACAGTATAGAGGTAATGACCTGGAAATAAAAATACTAAGACGTAACTTGATGATAACTATACAGTATATAGTTGACAAGAAATAGTGATAAGAGATTTTAAGTCTTGAATTGTTCTTAAGTGCATGTGTATTAGATCTTATCAAATTCCTCTTTCTCTTCAAATTCTAGCGGTTTGTTCTCGTCAACCCTGATAACCTTTACCAAACATGCAACATGCCATAATAGACATTTTGCGACTGTATTTGCGTTTCGAAAGGACTAACTTACGATGTCATTCACAGGTCGTGCAGAAAAGGGGGTCGTATGCGATGATTACTTCCGCTCCACTGGTCACGCTGAAGCAGCATTCCAGGATGTATGGCAGTGCATTTGATCGTGGCTACAAATACTTGTTCGATAAAACATAATAAGGGAGTAAAATGCAATCATATGTCTGTAACAATTCCGTTTTTATTTTGGGGATGTACATTTTATTGCAATAAGTAAACCGATTGATTGATATTGATAGTTCTTTGCGACAGCCATGAACTGAAGGAGAAAAAAAAGACAGAATATAATGTTATCTTTTTAAGTCGCATGATGTTAGAGGATTGCTTGACAATGACAAAATGTCGAAAAATCTTGGTATAAACTAAAATAGATATAAACAGACATGTAAGGAAATTGGTTGAAATGGAAATTTAGACACATTAAGATAAGACAAATGGCTTTCCTGTCAGATTTTTAAAAAATAAATTGTGATTAGAAAAAAAACAGCCAATGGTTCTTAATGATCATACGAAGGGTTCAAAATAGAAACGACCCAGGTCATTCTTAGGTTGTTTTTCTACGAGAGTTGACTGAAAAGCCTCAAAGGAATATCTCAATCGGATTAAAACAAACTTTAGCCACCATCATGTTCACTCTTTTAATGAATCATAGATGTAAGAACTGCAACTGTAGTGATTTTGTCTTTGTACCAGACTGTTTTGAAAACCTACTCATCTGCAAGATAATTGCCAAAGCTCTTGATATCGGATCATAAACGTGACAGTATCCTACCGTCCCGTGGCAATAAAATTTAAGCCAACGATTTTATAGCCCGATTTGGCCCGCAATGACATCCACCTGTTTAGAAAAAGGAATTAGCCGGTCGCCATTTTTTTCAGTTATAATGAAGTCATTTACTCTGTGAATGAAATCCTGAACATGCATCAACACTGGCAAAAGTTTGTCAAATATCGTCAATGTTGACGATGTTAATGATTTCTCTCCGCAATTGGTATTTCGTCCATTGGACCACTTACATGTACTTCTCCTTGCTTCTGCTCCAAAAAGCTTTATTTTTCCTAGTGTTAATTTCTTGATCCTTTACAAATTGATCAAGTTCTGCGAGTACATCATCACACTATTTACTATGTCATGGGGCAAGAAAAAAAAGAAAAATGTACCTTCCGGTGAAAAATAATCTTCTATAAAAAAAACTTTATTTGTTGATATGTTCATGATTATAAATTGGCCAAATTGACGAGATGCTCGGTCAATGTTAACATTACTTTCTTATACGCCCACATGAAATGGCATGACTCATGCAAGTCCGTCCTTTCAAATTTTCTGGTAAACAATTCTCGTTGTGCAAAATTCTTGACTTGAATAAATTCACTGAAATTGTTTATGATCACCAAAAAATGAAACCCATTGAAAATCTGTTAAAAAATCAAAAAATATTAAGTGAGTTATTGTCCTTCTTCAAAAAGCATGTGATTCTATTGTTTTAGTCAGAGTACAGTATGTATCAGCCAAGCTATTTTGCTTACTTTCAAGAGTATTGTCCTACGAAATTGAAAGAAAATTACACACAGCAAAACACGTGATATTTCCAATTCCAAACAAGCAAAGTTAATTACAGCACCATATTTTACCATCTTGTCTCACAAGAAGAAAAATGTCGGAAATCAATTCAATAAAAAATAGTTCTGCCATGATTAAGAGAAAGTTATTGACACTCTCAGTTATTATGTACATAAAACTTTATAATAAATGAGTTCAGTTCAAAACTAACGAGCTTTTATATTTTATCGTTACATCAAAGCTTAAATTTCGGTGATGTGAATATTTTGAATGTACTATAATTGACAATTCGTCTGATCACAAGAATCCACTCAAAAATATGACGTGGGTGAGGTCAACATCTTTTGAACGAGTTTTTTTTATGTAATGTTACAATTTCGGCAATTTAAATTTTTAAACGTCTTTAGATTGGTAATTTGTCTGATAGCTGATTGATTTATGGTTTGAAATCTTGACGACGTCAATGTTTTTAGTATAGTTAGAAAATCTGATTAAAATTAAGAACCTAAAGAAACCATTTCATGTCGACTATTTTCAATGGGTTGAATGTATCCTTCGAACCAGGCATAACACGTCATAACAGGATACAGATAGAGACACATTATTTCGTCCCAAACATCCATCTTACTTCGTCTGAAACATGCATAGATAGAGATCAATTTACTTCGTCTTAAACAGGCATAGATAGAACATAATTTACTTCGTTAAAAACAGGCATAGGCGGAACTTACTTCGTCTGAAACATGCATAGATAGAACTCAATTTACTCCATTCAAAACATGCATAGATATGACCTATTGCTTCTTCAAATTCAAACATGGCATAATACCATTTTTCCGCCTTTAACTGCACAGAAAGGAATTATATAACTTCGTCAGAACCAGGCAAAGATATCAGCAATATTACTTTGTCGGAATCATACATGGATATAACCCGATTATTTCGTCTAGTCACAGATAGCACTTATCTTACATCATTAGATTCGGGTATGACAAGATATACACATTACTTCATATAATACAAATATTGATATACGTCGTCAGAATACCTGTATGTTGCAGAATTACACACGACTACGAACACACTTGTTAATGCTTCAGTCTGAAATTCGTAATAGTATCTATTCGTAAACCACAAATCGTCTCTAAGAACACCAAAAACAATTACGAACAGTAGTAACACTTTATAATCAGCTTCATATGATCCAGTTGCTTATACAGAAATCACATGAATATCTTTTTTTTGCAGTGTCATGAAGATGAAAGTATCCTTTAGTTGGAAAATAGATCAAAATTTCCAACTTCTTACCCTTTTTTTACAAAACTATTTTCATTTCATTCTTTACACTACTTTTAAATTGTGTGCTTCAATATATCTTTGATAAGAGTATAAAATTGGATATGGGATAATAGACCTTAAGCTATTACATTAAAGGGAAGTAACTAGATTTTAAGAAACCATGTTGAACGACGCCAATTAAGACAATATATGTCTCGATTTTATTTGCTCTTCTACGAAACTATTTCATACGAAAACAATTTAAACATCAGAATATATGAACAGGGCTTACTCAGAAATAAACACAAACCTTATCCCCCGCACACGCACCTTCCCATCGAAGAAAAATTCAACTTATATCGAACCATTGCTTCGCATGTAAGGAAATTGGCACGATTGGAAAACTTAATGTAATCCATTTATATGAATGCGATTATAACCTCGATTTATACAGTTGATGATTTTCTGGTTGTCAGATTTTAATGACCATTTGATGAGCGTTAACCCATGGCAGTATATAAAGAGCCAATTATAACGCAGAGTGATTATGAATATATTATTGCCATGTTATTTAATTGATAAGTGTATTTCTCTGTCCCCGAGGATCACATGCCATATAGGTCCATCACTTAATGAGTGATGTCCATCTTTAATTAATGGCAAACGGTAAACTAAAATAGATCGACTTCGAGTAAAATTATTATGGAGTCAGTTTACCCATTATGGGTAACTACACATACGTGTAGGTTTCGAATTGACTCAAGGTTTTGATTTTGAGCACTCTCCGATTATGATCCTTGTGACCACAATTCATGATTCTGTGGTTTTAATCTATTTTAGAACTTGTCTATTTTAGAACTAGTCTATTCTAGAACTAGTGACAAACATGGGAATAGCGACGTTGTCAAAATTTAAAACTGAATTAACCTCGTGACATTATGTTTCTTCAGTTTTCAGATAGAAAATGTTTTACCAAAGGTATGTCAATATGAGCTTATTGCACCCTTTTAACAATAAACTTTTCAAATATGACTTGGTGCTCCCTAGTTTGAATTCAAATTTAATTTTCATTTTAGATCATGATTACCTGCACAAATCATTTTACAGAACTTTTATTTCGACTAACTGTATACAGTAATTATTGTTGCTGGGATAACAAAAAATTCTTATTGACACGAGTGATCAATGCTACAAAAGGAAACGAAAATGAAATACAATCGTACATGATGACACGCCAAAGTTACATGACCGTATTAATGACCATTGAAGTTACACTGACATACACCCATATATAGTAACATTTCGTCAAAGTCAGATATTTTCTGGACAGAAATTACCTTTTGTTGACTGTTGGCTCATTGATTATTTGTCTTGGTAATGTAGTAATTGTTCTGAAATACTCTTTGTGATTTATTCGATCTTGTCACACAATATGAACTGGGTCAGAATACCATACCATACCACGTTTATTTGAAAATACATTTTTGATGCCCGTATTTAATTTTTAAATTTTTCCCATTATTTTTAAGAGAATTGGGATATCAGCCTCAAAACAGTACTGTCAGTTTTAAAATGTCTATGCATTGAACACTTTTGCATGCAAATATATTTCTCTATGTAATTTGATTTGTTATTTAAGCAAATATATTAATCTATACATTCATTAATTAATTTATTGTCTGAAAAACAAATTGATTTGCACAGACAATGACTTAAAACTGAATTTTTTTTTTGCAATATTATGTATATATTTATATGTATAGGTAAAACATATAAGAGTGCCAATGGAGGTTGATACACAGATAATGTTTCATTACATAATATAAAATACATAGTGACTAGTATAATATACTAGAAAAATTATGTATATATCTATATTATGCTAAAGCATTGTGTTATGCAACTGTTTATAGATATGCTAATGCAATGAATTATTCATTCATTCATACTTTTGCATGCAGCGCGTTAATGTTATCATTTTTTACTTTAATCATAATAAAACTGTTTAAACATAACGCTTTGTCTACGCTTCAGTAATCTTTTTATATGACACGTATCGTTCAGTACAAATCAACATTTTGCATTTTGAAACGTTTTATTTCAAGTATTGTTAGCACTAACAACATTTTCGATAACGTTTTCTGCAACATCCCGGCAACCCACATGGGCACTCAAAAATTGTGCCCTGTATACACACGGCAACAGTTCAATACCATATTGGGCACATTGTTATCGAATGTTTCCGCACTGTATACACTAACAACTTTTTCGTCATCATGGCATCAGGGCAACATGCTACCGAAAATGTTTTCAGTGTTGACAGTGCTTTATTGATTTTTTTTTGCCCCAATCTCTCTTTTCTTGTGCTTTAACTTTTAACAAACTAGATTATTAATTAATTAATATAACATCCCATCTGTTGACATAAGCATATTAAGATTCGTGATAAAAACAAGCTGTAGTTAAAAGTTAGTTCATACCGTGTTTACATTTCACGTATTATGGCGATGAACGTAATCCTGGTTCAAGCAGGAAAATCAAACTCATTGCAGCTATCAAATGAATCACTGTAAGCAGATCACGAAGTCCAAACGCTTTCGAAAGTTGATTTTAACTACATCAAGCGCAATAACTCGAAAACCGTTCGACGGAAAATTTTCATGTATTAAGCTCAGTACCATCTTCACAGTCCAAAAGATGTGCTAAGCACATATACAAAACTCACAATATTTGGAATTTTGACAAATATGTAAAGCCTCTACTCTTAAAATTTTTATTTCATTAAATTAAATTCCCAGTGTCGAAATAACTTTCTGAATAGCCTAAAGATGACGCAACTAAATAGTTAAATGCGTGATTTTAAATTCAATATGATGCCCCTCATACTGTTTAATGATTCATAAGAGAAGTTGAAATCATCTCGCTTCGGGGAGTTTCAACTTTTAACGACTGGTAAAATTAGTTTTATTAATATCGATGGAATCCAGTAGAATTGTAATGTATTTGCCTGTTGATTTATAGGAAAATCATGACTTATACAAATGTAGCGTAAACTTTTATTTCCCAATTTTCTTAACCGTGTTTTCTTTAGGGCAACAAAGTTGAACAACTTTGACTTTCTCATTCGTTTAACGACCCTTCCCTAACCTGGATCTGGACCTACAGTACGTCATAAAACTATATATACCGCCAACATCTCGGCAACACCTGAACAACAAAAAATAAGTCCTGTATACAAACGGCAACAGATCGACAACATGTTGCCGAATTTTTTCCGAGAAGATATTGATTATGGAGGAAAAATCATTAAAAATAAAAATTCAATTGGAGCATTTGCCAGAATTTTACAAATCTTGATTTAAATATGGTAAAGAGGGTGTAAAGAAGAGAGTATGGAGGTATGGGAGACCAGCATTGGGACTACCACCGTCTCGGAGTTGAGATTGGAGGACAAGCTGTCGAACAAGACTTTACTCGTAAAGGATAAACCAGCATTTGAGGAGCTCTTACACAAAGTGGAGCCCCTCTTATAGAAAATCCCTATTCGAAGCATTCCATTGTGTTTACATCACATTGGATTCCGATTTTTCGTGTGATTTAAAAGTGCATATCTGATTCAATAAAACTCGGCAACATTATTTACATGTTGATAACAAAATTGATCATATATTTGTTTGGAAACATTTGGACAACATGTCCGTGAATGTGACAGAACTGAAAACACAAACTACTTTTTCATCAACATGGTATCTGGTAAAAATGTTATCAGTGTTCCCGTCAGTCGGGAATTGTCCCGTGAATTATAGAGAAAATTTTATAATTTGTTTGCTACTTTTTTTAAGCGTCATAAAACCCAGACTACATAATTTGACTTATTGTAAAGTAGGAAAATAGAATCGGATAATTAGACACTAAGGATTATCTTGTTCAATATTTATATATTATTTAATGAATGATTGTTTTATGCCTAGAATCAGATTATTCTGATACAATGGATACTTTAATTTTTTACGCCATTTGCGTATTCAGTTCCACCTAGTTTATCAGGAACAATCATATTCACTAGGTCATATCTTACATTCGACATACGTATTTGCGTTTATAAATGTAAAAACTGAAGTTTATTATAAGTATCGTTCAATTTATATCCATCAATATTTTAAAGGGACAGGTAGGTCATTTTGTTTACCAATTATACTTTAGTCTCTGAAAGTGGAATTTTTTAGCCGAGCTAATCGGTAATAGCGTTCACAGCTCACCGTCGTAATTTGAGCCTTTACATCCATGCCAGGATTATCTGCGTTTGAATGTTAAAATGACGACTCGTCAATTTAAGATACTCTGTGATATATAGAAAAGACATTAATAGAAATAGTGAGTAAAATTCCTAGTTTGAAGTATTTTTAAAGGGATTATGTGATTTTAGTACATTTCTAGAATATTTACATATATAAGACTAATATCAACTGCCTAAAATGGCACACCTGTGCCTTTAACCCTCTCAGTGTTTTATGTACAATCGTCTTACCTCGAAATTTTAGAAAAGAAACTTTTATTCCAAGTAATGGTTATGATTGAAGTATGATTATCAGTCTATAAAAGAGAGCGAAAAAATAACAAAACAAAAACAGAAAGGACACAAGTCGATTTACATGAGTTACTTGTGGATGCCATTTCTAAAAAAATGAAATCTGCAGCTGTGGATTAATTAAGTCTGAAACTAGTATAAACTATTGTATATCGATAACAAATAAACATCGGTCTAAGCTTTATGAGAAGATCGATGTGCAATTCGTCTTTTATACTTAATTCAGACAAACGATCGTTTTATGAGAACAATTTATTTATACTGGAGTATTCGAAACATTCTTCATTACAAGCATTTTAATACCGTAGTAATAATAATATAACATAACGACCTTGATGTCACTGCGACCTTTCAGATTTAATTGCAACTGAACCAGTTCTTCCAGATAGTAGCTGGAAGTCAGGCCCGAAACCAGACTTGTTCGGAGGGGCAAGTAATATATCCGGAGGGGTCAATGGTTTATTGTGTTTAGTTGCAGTAATGGAATTATTCGATTGTCAGAATTTTTTCAGGGGGGAAATCCACTTTTTCGGAGGGGAGGGAGGAGGGCTGAGCATTGCAGCTCTGTATCTACGGGAAGTCCAAATGAGTTATTATAGTAAACGAAAGGCCTTTTACCTATATCTAAAAGTGCAACAACCAAAGTATCGACAAAAATGAAGTGCTTAAAATTAGACACAATCTATATAATGTTATTGCGGCTTACCAAACTGACAATAGATGCTCTTTTTTATCATCAGAGAGCCATGTACTTTAGTCTACATTATTATGAGCTTTTAAGTTAACTTAAACTCCGCCTTACATGATTGCGTTCTGAAAAATCCACTTTTGGACGAATATTCACATCCTAAGCACAACTACCACCAATGATACCATTATTAATATCGATGATATCTCCATGATAAAGAGATATAGTTATCTGAATATCTGCTTCATTAGAGATGACACTGATTAATTTCAGCTAAATTGAAGAATCAAATCTAATGGTTGTTCTGAACTTCTGGTTCCCCTACAGGCAGATAACTTCATTTTAAGGTCGTTAGTAGAAAATCTCAGTTATCATTTAACTTAGAGGAAGAATGTAAGTAAAATCCCGAAATTGACCACTGTCTGAACATTCGCTTTACCATTGTGTCGAACTGCAGGAGAACCATGCTCGAGGTACAATATCTTTCTTGATATTGAGCTCTTTTAGCTTGTTAAGAGCATATTATAAGCGCTCATAGCTTTTGAAAAATCTTAAATTTAAATGGGTAAAATCTGCTCGTTAAATTTTTCAAATTGTTACGTCATTTTAACTGGAAAGCTTTAATATAGTCTAAAGAAGCAATAATGATAGGTTTACAACAAAAACAACCAGCAAAGCATTATCTGGCACCATTTTGATTGTAATTGACGTAATCTTCTTCGTAATTCAATCCCATAATTTTAATTCTAAAAGTATGCCACACGTTTACTTCAGGATCAACAGTAACTTAATATGTAATAAAATATAGCATGGGTATTTCACAAGACTAATTGGTAATGCTGAAAATATTCTTTGGCATGATGGTGTTCGTCAGTTAAAATGTTTCTAAGATTAAAGCTCCTATCAGGAGAAATCTACTTCGACGCTTTTGTGAGAAATATCTATCTAGAAATAACTATGTCATATTTACTAAACCAAATTAAATCAAAGCCCTGTGCTTAGTCCTTCTTATATGTCATGTTGGTGAATCTAGTTTATATTTTAAAGGTAAACTACCTCTTAGAATGACCAAAATTTTAAAACTTGGCCAAAATGAGTCTTTGATCATCAGTAGACTTACCTGGTGTCAAAACTATACAACAGAACCAGTCTATAATGCATAAAACGAATTAATAATTCATTAAACGAAGTGATTTTGAAATATGCTTAGAAGCATGTTTCAAGAATTATTCAATTTAATAGATATATCGTCTTATATAGAGATTCTATTCTTTGATCATTGCACCTGATAAGTCTAACTGATAAATATATACACTTGTTGATTAATTGTTTATAAGAAGTAGGAAGATTACAATAATACACTAAGATATATGGATATATTACTTCTGCATTTATTACATACTACGTTTCGGAACACATACAGGTAACGTTATCAAGTAAAATGATTAACAACAAAAAACAATACATTTTATAAGGAAATCTTCCCAATGGCTTCTAAGATCTTACAAGTTTTACTTGTTGATCAAGTTTGAGACTTTAACCTTTTTTGTCTTTCTAAGAGGCAGTCTTTACAGATAAAGAAAATGAGTGGTCTTTTCGTTTGATTTTCACACTTTAAATAAGGCATCAATACATTGTCAGGTAACAGTAGACGTTACTGCTTTAGATTTCTCTGATTATTGAAATTTTTATAAGTAATAGGAGCTATCCTGGTTTACATTATATTCAAACAAATGTCAACTGCATATCACAATGTGTTCGTCTTGATATATATTATTCATGTGTTCCTGGGAATATAACCGTATCATTTTTCCTTTCTGAATGTTCGAGTAATCGACAGTCTTATTAAAATTAGATCTAACTTCCGTTCATATTTTATTATCTTCGTTTCGAATGTTTTAGTAGCTGTTAGCTTTGTACGTAACCACTACACTGTCCTTTCTTGACTTTGCTTAACCTATGTTTAAACCAATCACGGGATAATGTGACTCGAACAATAGGTGCATTCCGAGGCGTATTAAACTGGTTACGTAAAAAGCTAATAGCTAATAAAACATTCGAAACGAAACCAATAAAATACGAACAGAAGTTAGGTCTAATTTTAATTAGAATGGAATTATCGACATCAAAAGTTAAAGAATTTCATTTTCATATGACCGACCATGCATCAGTCATCACAGAGGCCTCTATCATACATAAACCTTCGTGTAAAAATGTAAAAAATGAGATCAAGCGTTTCAATTTAATCAACATAAGTGTAAATTGCGTTTAGATCAGATCATGATGACATTACATTGACACAATACCATCTTCACATTATCGGTTAGTAACTTCTAATTTCTAAGCTGAGGTCTTCCTGACCCCTGGCTATAACAGTGAATTAATTGATTTCTTAGCAGCAGGCTTAAATTATGAACGGTGGAATATATTGTTTCAATTAAATGCTTCAAGTCATGTCTGGGTAGAAATCAGACAAATCTCAGACTAATAATAAACTTAAGTTCAACATGCCTCTGAAATTAACAGAAACCAAGTCTGTAACACACCACGTGTGGTAAAGTTAACTTCATTTGCAAAGCCGCTTAAGTAAAGTCGTTATTCCACAGATGAAGTGATTAAATGAGAAATTAAAGATTTCCGAATAAGATGTCAGTGATATTCTCGAAGGTTTAAACAGGAGAAGGAATTCTAAGGGGTAGAACCTCGTATGCTACGGATAGTGTAAATTAAAGACTTCTTAACTGGAATTGGGGATACGTGCGTTAGTCGACCATACTGTGTTATATTGGTTGATTTTATTATTCACCAGCTGATTATAACAGTAAATTGTGTCTCGAATCTAAAATCCTCCTCAGATCCATGGTTATATTATAATTAATTGTGTAAAAGGATCGACAAATAGTACATTGAAAGTTACCCTATGGCTTTCCACCTTCAATCTCTGAAAACAAAAATCTGAAGCACACATCTGTTCCATGCTATGATGTGACATACATGCAATGTAAATTATCAGTCGTTGTTCCAGATGGTAATTTCAGAAGATCCGCAAGCCCTTATTTCTAAAGTGGTTAGTATTGTTGATCTTAAACGACTGGCCTTGACATGGCTTTGGTCTACTTTCAAGTTTAACGTCCCCACTCATAAGGAGGAAGAACCCTTTGTGAAGGTGTTCTTCCAAGTTTTGCAGTGCCTCCATCATTTGGCAATCCTTACCCTTCAACAGCAAGGTCAACCAGCGTTTACCTTCAAACGCAAAGTCTCTGAGTTGGATAGTTTTATCAGTCCAGCAATGAAAACATCAGCTGTCGATGCGAATATTAGATCCCTCAATCGGACATGGCTCTGTAAGGTTACGCAGGTCCTGATCGACCATTACCAAACCACACTTCAAGAGAAGCTAACCACCATTCGTACCAAGTCTTTATCATCACCTGCCGTCGACCGCATCGTTTCTCATGCCCTGTCCTGGGCCTGTCGCTCCTATGGGAAACGTCTCACTCAAGCTGTAATCTCCAAATTTTACCAAACAATCAACGAAACAAAAACCAGAGTAACCATATCTCTACCAACTGAAATGGACACTACATCTGCACCATCTAGAGCCACCACGCTGCCGAACCAAACCCCTAAACGAGCCCGAAGTCACCTACTCCTAGTCCAGCAGACATAGGTAAACGCTCTCGTAGAGAGGGCACATCCCTTCTCTTTTCACTTTCAGACTCGTCTTCCCCTTCCACACCATCTGAATCTTCACCACGTGATCCAGGATCCGCCAAACTTTCTTCCTTCTGTGCGTTTTTGGACCAGCAAACCACCCCTCAGTCTCCATCCAAGTCGAGACGTGTATCCAGACCTTCCCCTCCTCGAACCAGATCCCAGTCCGTTCCCAATGCTACAATTCTAACAACTACCAAACCAGTACCAATCACACCGTCGACGACCATTATATCCGCTACCAAACCGTATTATCCCCAAACCAAGGACAAATCATTATGGAAACTACCTGCTTAAAGAAATCTACCCTAATAATTGGATCATCTAACCTGAATCGAATTACCAAAACCAGTTCAGACACCGAAATACATTCTTACCCCGGTGCCCAAATCCATCACATACAGTCAATCCTGGAATCATACGACCATGATCCCAAACCTACTACCATTATTCTTCATGTAGGCCTCAACAACCGTGATCAGATACCAAAGACCTCCTTTAACCAAGCCCAGAAATTAATCGCCACAGCCAACAAAACCTTCCCAAACTCCAAGATCCTCTTCACATGTATACCCATTTCAAATAAAATCTCGAAGAAAGCACAACAGAACCTCAGCATTCTCAACAACATGATGATGGAGTCCAGTATCAACAGCGCAACAATCTTACCACCCTACGAAGAAGAATTCGAAACAGTTGATAATCTTCATTGGTCTCCAGAAACAGCAAACAGCATCTATTTGTTTTGGATACACCAGCTTCAAGCATCGAGTAAGTCTTTAAACTAATTACTGGGGATAAAAATACTGAGAGGCCACCGCTAGGCCAAACTGTAGTTAACTTGAGCCGCAAAATTCTCACACCCCTTCAGCATTCAATCTTAGACCGTGGACTTAAGTTTATTCCAACACCAAAGATAGCTAACTTGAATTATCTCCGACCATCCATTGAACGATTTCAACGAAATCTTAGCTGCACATATTTTTTTCGAAACCACCCCCCACGTGGTGCTAGAACAATGTTTATTCCTAAATCCACGTGGACACCCCCTCAGGCCGCCATCCATCCTGAAATATTGAAAGCATTTGCGAGTATGAATAGCCAAACAGTGAACCTTTCCATAACACACGAAAAGCCTAATCTCCAATTTTCAAAGAACTGCTAACATGATTAATAATATTCTTGCCGATTTAGTCAAAACTAGTTATCTCAAACAGAAACAATATGACTATCTGTCTGCCAAACCTGATTGTCGCGAGAGACATTTGTACACTTTGCCTAAAATCCATAAGAATCCAACCAAGGAGTGGTTTATCTCGAATAAAATCCCTAAAGGCCGCCCGATTATATCTGACTGTGGTAGTGAGTCATATGCAGTGTCAGAATACATTGATCATTTCTTACTACCTCTAGCATGCCAACATCGCGCCTACCTTAAAGACACAACCGATTTTGTCAATAAAATAAAAAATCTTCGAGTTCCCTCTAATGCTATTTTAATTTCTATCGACGTTTCTTCTATGTATACCAATATCGATAACACTACTGGTTTAACGGCAGTTCGTAAAGCTTTTAATAGAAACCCAGATCCAAACAGACCCGACGATGCAATTCTACAGCTTTTAGAGATTTGTCTTAGTCGAAACGATTTCACATTTAATGGTAAAACATATTTACAAACTTCAGGGACAGCAATGGGCAAACGATTCGCCCCTTCGTACGCAAACCTTTTCATGGCAGAGTGGGAACGTGAGGTGTTGCCCCTCTGTCCATTTGACCCACTTTTTTACGGACGCTTTTTGGAAGACATTTTTATGGTTTGGACTTATTCTATCGAACAGTTTTGGGAATTCTTTGAAATTCTCAACAACCACCATCCTTCTATCAAACTAACCGCAAACGCGAGTGACAAAAGCTTAGACATTCTCGATACCACAGTCTTTAAGGGAGATTCCATAGCAGAAACAAATAAACTGGATATTAAAGTGTATTTCAAAGAAACTGATACTCATCAACTCTTGCACAAGAGCTCCTTTCACCCAAAACATACCTTTTCTGGTATAATTAAGTCACAAGTTTTACGATTTCATCGAATTTGTACAAGATCTTCTGATTTCAACCAAGCCTGTACGATTGTTTTCTCAAAACTGAAAGAGCGTGGGTACTCTAAACGATTTTTACGAAACATAAAAAATTCCACCTTAGCACAGATAGCAGCTAAAAACAGACTTTATGCCAAAGTACCTCCAGGTTTAAGAAGTGCTCCATGTTTGTCCAGTAGATGCAAAACATGTCCCTTTATATCAGAAACTCATTATTTTGTAAG
Source organism: Lottia gigantea (assembly GCF_000327385.1). Lineage (NCBI taxonomy): Eukaryota > Metazoa > Mollusca > Gastropoda > Lottiidae > Lottia > Lottia gigantea. The sequence continues at coordinate 2,108,749 of NW_008708846.1, forward strand.
CAACTCTACGAATAAAAGGTACCCGATCCAGGAACATCTAACATGTGAACATTCGAATGTAATATATTTAATTTCATGCAAGAAATGCCCCAAACAATATGTAGGAGAAACTAAGAATAATTTACGAACTCGCTTTAATGCTCATAGGTCAGACATCAAATTAAAGAAAGACAAGCCTGTTTCTAATCATTTCAACCTCGACGACCATTCAATAGACGATCTCACCCTAATCCCAATTGAGCGTATAGAAATTGACTTGCCCGAAGATGAAACTACCAAATTCCGTCAATCTAGGGAGGCCCATTGGATTGAGACATTGAATACAGCAAGACCTATAGGACTAAATATTCATCATAATGTAGGCATAGCACCCTTTGTTGTCCCGTTTAATACAACCAGCAATCGAGCAAGCAAGATAGTTCATGCCCACTATAAGAGCCTTCAAGAGAAATTCCCCCATGTCTATAAGCAGAAAATGATAGTTGCATATTCAAAAAGTAAGAACTTAAATGATAATATTGTTCATAGTAAACTAAAAACAATCAGTACATAACAGATACTCTACTTCTCGCCCATTGGGCGAGTATTTTTTTCTAATTTCAGATCAGAATAAGAACAGAAGAAAACCCAATATCAAGACCCTTAATCCTAATTTCTAAATAAAGTGTCTGCTCCACCCTAGGCCTGTACATTTGGGAGAATCAAACCCCCCCCCCCCCCCCCCCTTCCCCGAAAACCAATCTATTGAGTCAGACAGCGTCTACAACCATTCGGTAAAAAAGTGGAGATTCATCTGGATGGAACAATCATCCGATTTTCCTTATAAAAATCCTATTATTGATCAAGATTAAAATCGATATTTATCATCTCGCTCTGGCACCATGCTTCTTTTTACGCAAAATGTTACAAAGAAAATATATATATAATTTCCTTTCCATCCAGTATCTGCACAATCATAAAATAACCATTTTGTGTGACGGAACTTACAAAGGCAAAGTCAAGACACAGCAATGTACAAAGTGTCATCATTGTAACCAGTTATTAACTCACAGAAGAAACTCAATACAACGGTCTATTAGTGAGAGATGAACAACTAAGTCTCGCAAAGAATTGGCGAGGCTCCGTCTTAAGAAACAGCAAGAATCGTACTAGTCTTGATTCTTATAAGGCATCACAATGATAAACTGCAACAATATCTAACAAATGTCGACAATAGACCGTTACTTTGGTTTGATTGATGAAATAGGCGACTTGGGATCAGGTCAAAATGACACGAGGTGAATGGAATGATTGTATTGATCGTTTACTTAGACGATTGTGGATTACGTACAACTGTTTATATATTTCACATCCGAGTTACACATTTTAATAGCATAGTGTAATATTTATCATTTTTATACGCCCACACATAAGATGGGCGTATATTGTAATCACCTTGTCGGTGCGTCCGTCGGTCCGTCCGTCCGTTCACATTTGGTTCGTGCTCACTCTACAGGCTACAATTCATCATGAAGATGATCCCTATCGATTTTCGTGATGATCGGATAATTTTTGAGCGAAATATCGTGTCTGACTTGGCGTTTCATTCTATTAGCTATATTGTGCAACTCGTGCTCACTCTACAGGCTACAATTCTTTACAGATTCTTTTGATTTTGATTTTTTTTTTGTCAATGTTATTATGAAGATGATCCCTATTGATTTTCGTGATGATCGGATCATTTTTCACCGAAATATTGTGTCTGACTTGACGTTTCACTCTATTAGCTATATTGTGCAACTCGTGCTCGATCCACAGGCGACAATTCTTTACAGGTTCTTTTGATTTTGTGTGTCAGTGTCATTATGAAGATGATCCCTATCGATTTTTGTGATGATTGGATAATCACTCTACAGGCTACAATTGAATGGGCAGCAAACAAAGACATGTACTTACAATCAAAGCTATCAGTGGGTGTATGTTACCTTGCCTGCCAAGCTATATTTAATAAAATATTACGAAATATGAGCTTGATATTTAGAAATTCTGTAGTATTGCCAGTTTGAGCGTTGGAAACATGGACATAATGGTGAACTGATTTATGTGTATCCTACATGTAAATAAATTATTTTACAACAAGAAAAACGCATGTTGAAACTTCAATTGACATCATTTGTTTGTTTACGTCTATCAAATGGTGGTTGGGGGTTCTAATCTCGGTCGGGATCTGAAAGTCCGATGACCTTGAATAATGCATCTTTCATTAATTATTCCAGTAGACCCAGTTGTAAATTGGTACGATTATCGGGTAAATTTTTGGACCAATTACAAGCTGGTAGAAACGATCGGTTGTGAACCTTAGTTGTGATGCTTGGAAATTTTATTGCCAATTTATTGTCCGGTTGAATTTGCACATAATATGTAGAAGTCTGTGTTCTCTCTGTTAGTGTTACAAATATTCATTTGAATTATAAAATTGCTACATTTTATTATCATCGAGAAAGCAAATATTTCGTATATAAGGGAACTAATCATACGATTTTTAATACTCGCGAATTTCTGATAAATGATTATCCATAAAAGACAATTTTATGTATTTGTTCTAACGAACTTGTCTACATCATCTACATTTTGCAGTAAAATTATATTTATGATGTACATGATTTATCCCACAATATGACCACTGATCAAGCTTTTTTACGTAAAACTCGTGATGTCCTTAATGCTCCACAAACAAGTTAAGAAGCTCGGCTATCAATAAGGCCACGTCTAATAATGCCTACATCGACAAATGCCCACAGTCTGCAATAAACAAAGTTATGCATAAGTTTCATTCAGTCACACCTGCTATCAGTGCTTCCCATCCTATATTTTATATCAGTACATAGTCAGAATTAAATATTTTTTATTTCACATTACCTTCGCACTATTTTTTACGAGCGTTTAAAGGGATATTCCGCTTTTTTTTAGGTCGAAAATGTTTTTTGCTCAAATTTGTGAAACTTTAAACCAAAATGTATAGAAATATATACCATAACGTATCTGAAAGTTTTAACTTAAAAAAATTCAGCCGTGAAGTTTTTAACGCCAAAATTTATGTGAAAGGTTACATAACTCTTTAAAGTTCTTTATGCTTTTTGCAAGCTGTTAGAAAACTGCCATTAATACTCTAAGCCGGTTTTTAATTGACCCTTTTAAAACAAATTCAGTTTGACCAAGTAGATACATAAGATATAAATAGCATAGGCTACTTTAGAAATATGTTCAGGTATAATTTACGACGTTTTTGATAATGAAAATGTTTTACAAAAAAAAGCGGAATGCCCCTTTAGGGAAATGTCTTGCAGCATCTAAAAACTGAAGATGGGACTTGCTAAGATGATCAGCCATCTCGAATAAACGAAAATGGGCAAACTTGTCATGTGTTTCTTACTTCAGGACCTAGGTCAGAGTTCATATTCTAGATATGGTATTAATTATTCAGAAAGTTCAGCCCACTGTCGTAATTATTAGAAAATAGGATAGTTTAAAACCAATTTGGTCCAAAGATTTAAAACAGTCAGCTTCATTCTTCAAGTTCACTGATCAATTTTCTTTATCCAGCAGCTAAACATCGGTAACTTATTTATGTTTCATTAAAAACCAAATATGCGTAAACTTAAAATTCCAAATGTGGATGTCTTTTCTTTTGAAAGGTTTCATGTATCATATTGAACATGTAATCCTTCGACAATTGAATTGTGTGTTTTTTTTTCTACTCTGTTTTAACCTATACGTATCCGACCACAATTACTCATATACACTCTAGAAGGCACAATTCTTGACTGATTTTGACGAAACTTGGTATGATTGCTTGTTATCATCCAAGGGTGAGCCCTATTGAAAATCAGAAAATATCGGAAAATATTTAGTATGAGTTATTGCCCTTGTTCTTTAAAACGCGTTCAATTTTTAGCTCGTAAACACTCTAGAACGCACAATTATTGATGGATTTTGACGAAACTAAGGGTGTGTGTTATAAACCATAGATAAAAGATATTCGTAACACGAAAATCTTGAAAAGCATAAATATATTTGATGTTTTGTTTTACTAGCATTGTTATACCTAAAATATATACCTAAAATATATACCTATATATAAAATAGGTTAAAGCCAAGGGGTTATTGAGCCAGACATCTTCCACATCCTTTCAGTAAAAAAGTGGAGTGTCATCTGGATGGGTTATTTGTTTCTATAAATTTGGATTAGGAGTTTGTTCTAGAGCAAGAATGATCGAATAAGCCTTCGTTTTTTTCATGCCAATTGGAATTACCGACCACAACAATATATAAATTTAAAAACTTTTACAAATGTGTACTTAGTTTACTCGTATATGATACCGACGTATCCAACCGTCATTCTTTAAACTCAAGGGCAATATCTCAAAACCCAATCTTGATTGAAATCTCATTCATACATGTACATACATATACACGACAAATTCCATCAAGAACAGTGACATATAACGACTCCATTGTATAGGAACCACTCGATGTGATTTACAATATTTTGGGTCAAAAAATGTGTTGTGTCAAATTTTTTTTTAAATAGAAATTCCTCTACTATCACCTTACAGTTCAGCAATTAGCTATGTTATTGACAACAGTGGCTCCTGAGATCAAGGGCATAGATATACAAGATATCATCCTTATCAAAACTCGTACCCAATGATCCCATTAGCCCTATTCATTAATCACGTATCAAAATCGAGTGTCATCGAATAAATATCGGAAAACATTCAGAAGCATGGCACGAGAGTTCATATCTACGATATGGGAACAATCAGAGAATTCATCTTTATATGATGCATTTGAACTTAAAATTCTGTTCTGGCAAAATTTCCCTTACTACACGGTGCATGTGTCTCCCCGTCTTCATAAGCCTAATCTAGTGCAGAAAAGTAAGACTTTAGACATTCGTTCTTGGAAATAGGGCTTTAACCTCGTCCAATACAACTTGAAATAATCCACTCAACTTTTCCAAAATAAGCTCAGTAAACATTTTGGTACTAGAAGTTCTCTAAAAAAGGAAACCGAATTAACCAAAGTGTCTTTCTAACTAAGTGATAGAAATTTGTGAAGGAAGAACATAATGAATATGTCTACTCATTGAACGTTTCTGATCATTACTATAACTGATATAACTGAAATAGAAATAACAAGACAGATATAGCCTTAGTTGTATTGCTTGACTTCTCATGCGAAAGATCTTATTCTTTGAGATATTCTAAATTTGAAAGCTGATCTTTGATTGTCCGTATTGAGTCTTGTCCAATAAAACTATGAATCTTTTAATCTAATTTAAAATCTAGTTATAAGGTATTTGCATCTACCAAAGCCTTCAATATCGACTTTATGCAGCAGAATTGTCGCAGAGTGATATCTTGGTCTTAAAAAGCACGAAAGATTCTTTTTCCAAGGACAGCATCATATGTCGAAGGAAAAACAACCTTAGCGTACATAGCCTGTAGCACAAGGAACCTGGGTGTATCTATGTGACGCCGCATTTTTTAGGAGTACATTCAGGTCTCACCATTAATCTATTGTACACCTCCAGAAAGAGAAGCTTCATTATCAATGGGTGTGGCATTTATAAAGTTCTGGTTGTAATTAAAATTTCTCTTAAATGAGTATGAAGTCGAAAATATGTGTAACGTCAATGTCGAGAATCGGAGTGAAATATACTAAACCCATTTCAGCACAATACAAAATCCTTCAGGTTATCCTCTTTTTCTATTTAAAAATCTAACGACAAAGACTCCCTTTTTCAATTGTAAAGCAGTTTTAAAATATGGATTGCGATATTATGATCTTAATCTCTTTCTCGTACGAGCAAACCATATCGTTTCGAGATCAGATATCAGTAAGAAGATCACTCACTTCATTTTATATAACTACCTGTTGTGTCAGTTCACATTAAATTTCCTACTTAACGATATCTCGTTTAAACAATTATGGCCTGCTTTTACCCCAAACAATTATTTAAGATGATTTCAACAAGTATATACAGCCCACTACAATGATAATGATTTATTTATGTCCATATTGAATTCGATTAAATATAGTAATGACATAGGGTTCAATTTTGATTCAAAAATGTAATTAGCAATTTATCACACCAAATTTCAGTTTTGGCTAATCATGTTGATTCAAATTTTGATTCGACATCAATTTAAAATGTTCCAAAAGATCTTGCCAATGATGTTAGTTCGTTAAGGTGATATAGTACCCGTATATGTTTAGATTTGAGAAATTTCTCCGAAAAATATACAATTTGATTTGTGTCGCAGATCGCGATACATTTTGGCAAATAAAAAGATATATTGGATCGCAAAAGGGGTCATTTTGAATCGCAAATTTCAATGCTTATATTGAACTCTGTAATGACAGATACCAAAATGAAATTTGTACCCGAGTAGATGTTCATAAAGAGCTGTCGATTTGCCATACCAAACTTCAATATGAAAAGAGTTGCTCCAGAAGGATGAACATGATTGAAAGAGTTTCCTCTTAACGACTGTATAATTGTTATTTTATTATGAATAAAATGCAATATTACTCAAGGAAAGAAAATAATAAATACACTGCATCAATATCTAACTTCCGGCACTAGAAAATTTGATCAACCGAGTAGCATATTATATTGATCCAGAATAAAACTCAACAACAATGTATTCATTAGAATTAACTAATCTACAGATCTTAAACCATTGAGGAACTAATCATAAGTACGATTATGCTAATGATGTCGTTTTGAGCTTCTGAATTGGTGTTGTAGAGTTTCTTTAAAGTATACATTGCTATCAAGTTTACTTGTATCTGTTACCGGGTCGCCTTTATTGATAGTGGTATCAACGAAATCTGTACTCTTACGAGTGCCATTGGTTTATGGGCGAGTGGTGTTTTTGATCATTTCAAAGAATTTATCAATTTGTTGTAGACATGTGCAAACCATGAAGATTCATCTGAGAAGTGACCTTTGACGGACTTAGATGTGATGATGCTAAGCGGTCAGTTCTATCAGCTAGCAGATAACACGATGGTACAAATAACCCAGAACTGAGGAAACAATAAAATTAAGTCAGGAACCAAGTCAATACGCTTACGAGAAGGATGTGGAAAAATCATGTGAAAGACTATTAAGAAGGCAAGGACAAATCCAAAGGAAATATATGGTCCTACATCAAAGACAAGACAAGATCTGGTATCGTTGACCCGCAGGTTGACCCAAAAGACACAACATCGAAGAAAACAAACAATGACATGGAAAAGGCAGAAATTTAGAGGAATTTTTCAGTAACGTTTTCACCAGAGTAGCAACTACACTTGAGAGTACGGAAGTTAGAGTAAACCATGTTGCAGTTACCAAGGCGCTGATGAGACTAAAGGTTAGGAAATCATCTGGACAATTTGCATCCTAGATTTATGAAGGAAGCAGCTGAAACACTTATGTATCCCACAAACAATTATATACAACCAATCCTTAAGCAGTACTAAGTATGTAAAGAGGTACAATAAGTAAGGAAATAAGTGCCAAGCTGGAAACTTCTCAGCCTCACGTATGTTGCTTGTCAAGTACTTGACAGTATCGCAGGGGAACAAACATGAAGAGAAACAAATTCTGTACTAAAAAGTATGGTTTCATATCTGGACGATCTATATCCCCTCCTTCTTGAAGTATTGGACAAGTGGACAGAGGCACTAGACCAACGCCATTCTATCGATTGCATCTACATGAATTACCAAAAGGCTTCCTTTACAGTACAAACAGTATTGCATAAACGACTCCAAAGAAAACTAGTTTCAGACGGTTTTAATGAACAACTTACATCCTGGATTGGCAGCTCCTCACCAGACAGAGTACAACAAGTGGATGTAAATGGTAAAATGTCTTCTTGGCATAAGGTAACATCAGGAATTCCTCAAGGATCGGTATATATCGGTGTTTGCATATGACAGATATTTAATGTGATAAAATCTGATACGGACTCTCAAGTAATGCAGAATGACCTGAATAAAATAGAGGGATGGAGTAAAACCGGGTTATTGCGGTTTCATCCGGAAAAGTGCAAACATATGCATAGAGGAAAGATGAACAACAATACCAGTTGCAGTCTTCATGGAAGAAGTTACAGAAGAAAAAGACATTGGAGTCTATCTCCTATCTGTTAACAACCACATTAACGAGAAGGTTAACAAATCTTAAAGGATGTTTGCCATACTAAGAAGAACTTTCCAATTCAATGATAAGGTCACGTTAATCCCACTATGCAAGACACTTTTGAGAACTCAGCTGTACTATCCAAACTCGGTATGGTCAATATTAAAAATATAACACATAGAACAGATAGAAGTAGTGCAGAGAAGAGCAACAAAACAAATCCAAGGGCTCATAAATTTATCATATCCAGATAGATTGTAAAAAACTTAAACTACCAACTTTAAGCTACCGTCGAGTGAGAGGAGACATGATAGAGGTAAAGATTTTGAACGGTTAATACGAAGCTGATGCAAGCACAATCCCTAAACTGTGGAAGGATTTGGCACCATGAACAGCGTCCGAAAAAACTCGGTAAAACTCTATCCCTAGAGAGCCCAAGACATCGCTCAGGAAGAACTCGTTTGCTCTCAAGTGTTGTCAAATACAATACTGTCTACCAGATAATATTGTAAAAGCCCCAACAGTAAACACCTTTAGGAATAGACTAGACAGATACTGGGAAAACCAAAACATTAACTTACGGAGATGTCAAATTAGCCATTACATGGACGGAAGAGCATCAATTTTGAACTACTAATAGAAGAAGAATTAGAGTGTAGAGGAGCCAGAAAGACCCTGCACTGGAAAACATCGATGGTATCGCTAGGATATCAGTCTGCAATCTTGCATTTATAGGGTTATAGTATCATTAACAACGATTCGACAAAATAGAATTCACTATGACTGAATCACAAATTACTAAAACCATCGATGGCGGCCAATCCCATGGAAAATGTACAATTCTAAAGAAATCCTGGAATCCATTCTTTTGATTTTGAACTTTAATTACACATGCAGAAGCAGAAAAAAATGTCAATTCTCTTTGTCATTGAAATCTAGGGAATATTGTATTGTACTGAGTACATTTTGGTGTGGTCAAAATGAATTCCAGTCTGTCATAAAACAATGCCGTATGAAGGAGTGATAGTTTATGTGCTTAACTATGGCAGTTATTGGCTTCAGTAACCAAAATTAGTTTTTGAATGAGCTTTTTATGGCTTCTATTTGCATCATTCCAATTTTCCGCCAGAGCCTGCGGTTTCTGTTATTATAGATGGATAACCTGGTAATAGTACTTGTTTTAAATGAAGTCTGTGTCTCATAACCCAAGGCTAAATTAGCTTTATATAAACTTTTTAAAAAATCAATTGCCAAAAACGGCGAATCTGTTTCGTTACAATTCCTGATGTCAAAGAAAATAACTACTGCATAGAAATCATAATCATCGTTTATTTTGTATCAAAATTCAGCTGTGAAATAAAATGCTGATAGCGCAAATTAGGTAAGCTGTTGGTCAAATTGGATAATTCTGTGCTATATAATTCTTAACAAATTTATACCGATGATGGAAGGCTAACCTTGTTATATTATTATGCAATGTCTATTTAGAACGTTATGTGTTATCATGTCTAATAATGACTCAATTTCCATAAAACTTGCATAAGCGTAATAAACCTCAGTGGTACCTTGGATCGTATACTTTCAACGTTTACATCAACCATGTGCTAAGAGCACTACACCAATCACAGATATTTATTTCGATAACTTACAAATACAGTCTGAAAGTGAGAGAACAAATTACATAATGTTGTGTTTATATCCCTTGTGACTGAACTGTCTGTCTATCATCGTGCCATTACCAACAAATACGATTGGATAGATATTCAGTGTAGTCAAATTTATGCGATATATCAACACCGGACTTCCAATTGCTTAGAGACTAATAGATATAGGCTCTAAGATACAAATCCTAATACGACAATGTTTGCATCTATATTTGCAGAGATTAGGTCTAGCATGAAGTATTCAGTGGCTAATTAGTGGGTGGTCGCTCTCTGCATGATATATAATCTCTGAGATCCTCTGGGAGTCAATTTAATGCCCGTTAATGAAGGATTTAAAGATTTTCAGTCTGTAGTTGATGATATTTCTATGGGTATCTGCTCGTGGTAGGGCTGCAACGATTCCTAAAGTGGCGATCCGATACACTAAACGATACTCGTTTAACGATACGATTTATTGCGATAATAAATCGCGATTCTTTGATTAAAAGGGAAAGAAAATGAAAACTGATAATTAATAACATTTTAACACAGTTTAAATTATTTTGGCACGCTTAGAAGTACAAAATTCACTTTTTATCATTTGTTACACACAAGGACTAACAAATTTCTTCAAAATAATAAATAAAAAACCAAACCATTGGCAAATATCTTAATTGGGAATTGTTGTCGTAATAAACGGGAAAACCAAATGACTTCCGAACTTAAGATTTATACTTAGCCTCATCGTTTTCAATTTCGATTTTTTTTTCACTGGCCTTTTCACCCATATTGATCTTTGACATAATTTTAGCCTGACTTTAATTGAAGACGTTGTCGGTAGAGATGATTCAGAGCTAATAATTCATAAAATATTTCAGTGATCAAATGTTTCGACAATAAGGTATTCCATGATATTCTGCTATTTCCGGATGGCATTCGAAACCGCGATCTTGAGAACCAGAAAAAAAAAGATTAAAAAAAGATTTTAAACCGAAAAAGCAAAGAAATCGAGTCCCCCTGCGTTAAAAATCATTCGAAAGCTTGAAATCGAACATTAGTATAGCTTTTCCCGTTTTTATTAACAGAAAAGCGGAATGAATAGATCTTAATTAGCTATGCTATGTCGGAACAATACCCAACGACATTATAAAGTTAAACAATATTAATTGAATGCATTAATTCCAATTCTATTATTTCGAAATTAGGATTTCCATCCGTCAATATTTACAATTATAATATGTTAAATTAGACATGACGTAGATGGATTACTGTGAAAATATCATTTGTATGTGTACTTAATACTCGACATGCTTCATTGTAAAACCTCAATTGTTTTCCCGACGAACTTTATGGCGTTGCTAAAAGTACACTTAAATCCGCTTTTTATAAATTCCAACTTCATTGTTATTGATTAAAAAAGTTACACGTTTTCACAGATCTGTCGATTGGGGTGGTGTAAAACACTTTGCTGCTAATGCTATCGTTTGATCGGAAGCGGAATGAATTAGCATCTATGAGAGTTCCCCACTCCTCCTCGATTTGATGCCTTTTGTGATCATGCTTCTTATTTCCGATAAACTGTATCCTCTATCCGGTCAATCTCCTTTAGTCCTAGTCCTATTTTAGCGAATTCATCTTCAAGTTCGTTTCACTGTGTGCCGACATGAGACAGAATCCATGCCAACTCGATTGATTTGCCTTGGCTATGTACAAGTGAGCACGCTTGCCTGATTTCATTCACTAGCTCCGCTTGGGAATTAGAGGAATCATTTAGTATCGATGTCAGGCTACTTAGCGAGTCGCTTAATACTACATAATTTGAATGATCTGTGGATTGTTCCACCGCATTCATGATTGCAAGCATCTCTGACGTTTACACTGAGCAGTTATTGACCAATCGTGCTCGAGGGATGTAGACCCGTTGTACCATCATCCGGGTCATGAGAACCATTAGTATAAATACTTTAACCTCCCAAAACCCCTATCATACCAACCTTAACATCTCATTTAAGGAGAATCTTTGGAAAATGCAGGAGGCTTTATAGGTAACCTAACCAGAACATATTTCCGAACGGAATCCCGAACTGACTGTCTGAAGCTTATTGTCTTTTGGCATGCCTATACCTTGTGATCTCGAGGTAAGTTAGAGATGATTCTCCAAGGTACTTGATTTTTACCACTATCTTAGGGTTAGCTCCTCTCTATGAATATTGACTTCGCCAACATCTTGGATTAGAGACTCTGTTTTTATACCGATGCCCGTTCGGGTGGCTAGTCGGATGGCTTTGTGCTGAATGCCATTTAACTTATAAAGGAGCATTGGTCTAGCGGCCATTAATGCCTGTGAACCGTAGGTAAAGATGGGCCAGATCAGCGCATGATACATCATCATAAGGGTCACAACATCGTCAGATATATTCCTCATTAAGTTCAGCACAATTTGGCATCTGTTTATGATGTTTTTAAATAATGTGAGGTTCCCATGAGAGTTTTCTATCGAAGGTTACACCAAGTAGCTTGGATTCACTAACGAATGGAATACGTTTGCCTCCAATACTTGTCGCATGTCGGTCACCTCGGGATCTTTACAGACCATCATTCCGATCGTTTGGGCTTTGGATATTCTGATCCCCAGTCATTCGCCCACTTTGCAAAGAGATCCAAACATGTTTGGATTCGCATTTGAAGGTTGGTACTATTATAACGTACCATTTCCCCTAAGAGTAAACATCGCGATCGTATCTTTCTGTTCCGTGATTTCTTATATTAATTACTAAGTTCTTTTTGATGATCGATGTTGTATCTGTATCTGTTTAATACATATCATTTAATCCTCTAACTAATCTCATTAAGCAGTACTTACCAAATGATTAATCAAGAGTTGATAATAATGTGTCCGGTTGTCATTATTTAGATTTCGGGGAAGGGAGGGTTTGATTCTCCCAAATGTACAGGCCTAGGGTGGAGCAGACACTTTATTTAGAAATTAGGATTAAGGGTCTTGATATTGGGTTTTCTTCTGTTCTTATTCTGATCTGAAATTAGAAAAAAATAACTCGCCCGATGGGCGAGAAGTATAGTATCTGTCATTTACCGATTGTTTTTAGTTTACTATGAACAATATTATCATTTAAGTTCTTATTTTTTGAATATGCAACTATCATTTTCTGCTTATAGACATGGGGGAATCTCTTGAAGGCTCTTATAGTGGGCATGAACTATCTTGCTTGCTCGATTGCTGGTTGTATTAAACGGGACAACAAAGGGTGCTATGCCTACATTATGATGAATATTTAGTCCTATAGGTCTTGCTGTATTCAATGTCTCAATCCAATGGGCCTCCCTAGATTGACGGAATTTGGTAGTTTCATCTTCGGGCAAGTCAATTTCTATACGCTCAATTGGGATTAGGGTGAGATCGTCTATTGAATGGTCGTCGAGGTTGAAATGATTAGAAACAGGCTTGTCTTCTGACCTATGAGCATTAAAGCGAGTTCGTAAATTATTCTTAGTTTCTCCTACATATTGTTTGGGGCATTTCTTGCATGAAATTAAATATATTACATTCGAATGTTCACATGTTAGATGTTCCTGGATCGGGTACCTTTTATTCGTAGAGTTGCTTACAAAATAATGATTTCTGATATAAAGGGACATGTTTTGCATCTACTGGACAAACATGGAGCACTTCTTAAACCTGGAGGTACTTCGGCATAAAGTCTCTTTTAAGCTGCTATCTGTGCTAAGGTGGAATTTTTTATGTTTCGTAAAAATCGTTTAGAGTACCCACACTCTTTCAGTTTTGAGAAAACAATCGTACAGGCTTGGTTGAAATCAGAAGATCTTGTACAAATTCGATGAAATCGTAAAACTTGTGACTTATTATACCAGAAAAGGTATGTTTTGGGTGAAAGGAGCTCTTGTGCAAGAGTTGATGAGTATCAGTTTCTTTGAAATACACTTTAATATCCAGTTTATTTGTTTCTGCTATGGAATCTCCCTTAAAGACTGTGGTATCGAGAAAGTCTATGCTTTTGTCACTCACGTTTGCGGTTAGTTTGATAGAAGGATGGTGGTTGTTGAGAATTTCAAAGAATTCCCAAAACTGTTCGATAGAATAAGTCCAAACCATAAAAATGTCATCCAAAAAGCGTCCGTAAAAAGTGGGTCAAATGGACAGAGGGGCAACACCTCACGTTCCCACTCTGCCATGAAAAGGTTTGCGTACGAAGGGGCGAATCGTTTGCCCATTGCTGTCCCTGAAGTTTGTAAATATGTTTTACCATTAAATGTGAAATCGTTTCGACTAAGACAAATCTCTAAAAGCTGTAGAATTGCATCGTCGGGTCTGTTTGGATGTTGGTTTCTATTAAAAGCTTTACGAACTGCCGTTAAACCAGTAGTGTTATCGATATTGGTATACATAGAAGAAACGTCGATAGAAATTAAAATAGCATTAGAGGGAACTCGAAGATTTTTTATTTTATTGACAAAATCGGTTGTGCCTTTAAGGTAGGCGCGATGTTGGCATGCTAGAGGTAGTAAGAAATGATCAATGTATTCTGACACTGCACTACCACAGTCAGATATAATCGGGCGGCCTTTAGGGATTTTATTCGAGATAAACCACTCCTTGGTTGGATTCTTATGGATTTTAGGCAAAGTGTACAAATGTCTCTCTCGACAATCAGGTTTGGCAGACAGATAGACATATTGTTTCTGTTTGAGATAACTAGTTTTGACTAAATCGGCAAGAACATTATTAATCATGTTAGCAGTTTCTTTGAAAATTGGTTTCGGTAAAATGGCATAATGTTTAGGATTATTCAGTTGATTCTCTGCTTCTGAAACGTAATCCTCCCTATTCAGAATGACACAACATGAACCTTTGTCACTCTTTTTAATAACAATGCTATCGTCTTTCTTAAGTAAGTTTAACGCTTCACGTTCCATTCGTGTGAGATTAGGCTTTTCGTGTGTTATGGAAAGGCTCACTGTTTGACTATTCATACTCGCAAATGCTTTCAATATTTCAGGATGGATGGCGGCCTGAGGGGGTGTCCACGTGGATTTAGGAATAAACATTGTTCTAGCACCACGTGGGGGTGGTTTCGAAAAAAATATGTGCAGCTAAGATTTCGTTGAAATCGTTCAATGGATGGTCGGAGATAATTCAAGTTAGCTATCTTTGGTGTGGGAATAAACTTAAGTCCACGGTCTAAGATTGAATGCTGAAGGGGTGTGAGAATTTTGCGGCTCAAGTTAACTACAGTTTGGCCTAGCTGTGGCCTCTCAGTATTTTTATCCCCAGTAATTAGTTTAAAGACTTACTCGATGCTTGAAGCTGGTGTATCAAAAACAAATAGATGCTGTTTGCTGTTTCTGGAGACCAATGAAGATTATCAACTGTTTCGAATTCTTCTTCGTAGGGTGGTGAGATTGTTGCGCTGTTGATACTGGTCTCCATCATCATGTTGTTGAGAGTGCTGAGGTTCTGTTGTGCTTTCGTCGAGATTTTATTTGAAATGGGTATGCATGTGAAGAGGATCTTGGAGTTTGGGAAGGTTTTGTTGGCTGTGGCGATTAATTTCTGGGCTTGGTTAAAGGAGGTCTTTGGTATCTGATCACGGTTGTTGAGACCTACATGAAGAATAATGGTAGTAGGTTTGGGATCATGGTCGTATGATTCCAGGATTGACTGTATGTGATGGATTTGGGCACCGGGGTAAGAATGTATTTCGGTGTCTGAACTGGTTTTGGTAATTCGATTCAGGTTAGATGATCCAATTATTAAGGTAGATTTCTTTAGAGCAGGTAGTTTCCATAATGATTTGTCCTTGGTTTGGTGATAATACGGTTTGGTAGCGGATATAATGGTCGTCGACGGTGTGATTGGTACTGGCTTGGTAGTTGTTAGAATTGTAGCATTGGGAACGGACTGGGATCTGGTTCGAGGGGGGGAAGGTCTGGATACACGTCTCGACTTGGATGGAGACTGAGGGGTGGTTTGCTGGTCCAAAAACGCACAGAAGGAAGAAAGGTTGGCGGATCCTGGATCACGTGGTGAAGATTCAGATGGTGTGGAAGGGGAAGACGAGTTTGAAAGTGAAAAGAGAAGGGGTGTGCCCTCTCTACGAGAGCGTTTACCTATGTCTTCTGGACTAGGAGTAGGTGAACTTCGGGCTCGTTTAGGGGTTTGGTTCGGCAGCATGGTGGCTCTAGATGGTGCAGGTGTAGTGTCCATTTCAGTTGGTAGAGATATGGTTACTCTGGTTTTTGTTTCGTTGATTGTTTGGTAGAATTTGGAGATTACAGCTTGAGTGGGACGTTTCCCATAGGAGCGGCGGGCCCAGGACAGGGCATGAGAAACGATGCGGTCGACGTCAGGTGATGATAAAGACTTGGTACGAATGGTGGTCAGCTTCTCTTGAAGTGTGGTTTGGTAATGGTCGATCAGGACCTGCGTAACCTTACAGAGCCATGTCCGATTGAGGGATCTAATATTCGCGTCGACAGCTGATGTTTTCATTGCTGGACGGATAAAACTATCCAACTCAGAGACTTTGCGTTTGAAGGTAAACGCTGGTTGGCCTTGCTGTTGAAGGGTAAGGATTGCCAAATGATGGAGGCACTGCAAAACTTGGAAGAACACCTTCACAAAGGGTTCTTCCTCCTTATGAGTGGGGACTGGTTGGCGTCGGTGGGCTGGTAGTCGTTTCAGTGGTTGGTCAGGTCGATGGTTACCTCTTGATTGGTAGGCTGTGTTGTAGGTAGGTCGGCGATGGGGTGGGATATAGCTGGATGGGTTGGTTGGTGGTCGGCGATTGGTAGGTGGTAGAGGTCGATGGTAGACAGGGCCGTTGTAGGGTACGTGATATTGGTTTGGTTGACGATTAGTGTTTCTATTTCAGGCTTCTTGCCAGTGGTTGTTGTAGTTGGGGAGCATAATGAAAATAACTTGGGGTTAGAAGGGAATGTACAGCGGATGTAACAGGAAGAAACTGTATATGCTAGCGTGAAAATGTTGGGATCAAATTATGCAAATAAATCAAACTGGGTTTGGGGATATATAAAGCAAGATGAAAAATGCAAAAAAATATATATTTAGGTGATAAATAACGCTAACAATGATGTGAAAATTATAACAAGTAAAACAAAAACTTACGCAATTGACACGAACCGGTTTTCGAAATATTATCCTTTTTCAAGTGTCGAGGAATGGTTATGAAATGGGATTGAATTTGCGATTTATATAGTAGTCAGTTAATACAGGTTTTTGATTTTCTAAAAATTATTGAGTGAATCATGTCATATCTTTGATCAGTTGAGGATTAGGATTATTTTTGATTTCTTAATTAGTTGAGTCATATCTTTGATCAATTGAGGATTATAGAAATATTGGATTAGATTTTGATTATATCTGAGTAATAATTCAGGAGGTACAGTCCATGTTGCAACGGATTCCAACTTACACATTATCCTTATTTATTTACGTAAAGTACGACGTAGACCACATACCATTTTTTGTTTCGTGAAGGTGGTTATGTGATTTAAAATAACGACCGAGCATCTGTCTTTCAAACAAACCCAATTAATAACTTTCATTTGTGCTACTGTACAGTTGTATAAAATATTTGCTTCGAGTCGTACATTTTATATTGGTAAAGTAGCGGGCGTGTATAATAGTGTATATGTTGTTATGTTATTCAGGAGGCTGGCCAAACACGTCGGTTACTACCACTGACTTCTTCTTGTCAATCAATACCCGCTTAATATGCTCGTTGATCTCACGTGGCGCATCGTCAAGTGTATTGGATAGAAAATTAATCTCAAAATGTGAAAGCAGAAAGCTTGAGAGTTTGTATGTTTTATGTTACGTATCAATAATTATATAAATGCTGTTACTTATGAATACCAGAATGTGACATAGATATAGGGCCAGGTACACGGAGAGTTATTTGATATTTGTAAAAAAAAGTTTGTGTGATGAAGTAATGAAGTGCTTTACAAGTGTTATTGAAGGACATTCAAAAATTTCAAGGGTACGTATAAATTCGTTTAAAATAAATTTATTTTTGGAATTTAGTTTGAATTTGAAAATACAATCTTCATAAAGAAAAGCTTTGGGTACCCTTGTGTACGTTCTGCAATTGTTCAATTCCCTTAACTCGTTAATTAATGAACTATTTTAATTGATTTTGAATGTAGTGTAGATGATAACATAACTTAAGAAACAACAGTTAAAAACCTTGAATGTACGTTGTACAATCAATTGTAATTGCAGACTGTGGTATCACAAACAGTAGTATCTAAATAGTCGATAGTGCGGGCATTTGGACTATTTCTATAATTTGTGTTGTGTTTATGAAGAACAAATAATAGTAAGCATTTCAAAGCATAGAAGACGTTTTAGGGTTCACAGAAAAGGTTATTTGATGTTCAATATTGAAGTCAAGGTGGCCTTTTATTATTGTGTGGTAGATATCACGATCATGTGTTAAAATACTTCATTCAGTAAATCAATTCTTACAATTGAAAATATTTTTAACCGAAACATTAGTATTTTCTACATGTGTAAAACTATTATGTTCAGTGAATCAGTACTGGTAAATGTTTCGTAAAATTAACTAGAAAATAAATTGTTTAATGAAAAAATAAATAACCCTATATACATATCATCAATCTTAACTGTAGCTGACTTCAAGGTTCATACAAACAAGACAATATACAACGAATGAATGAATGTGGGATCTAACAACAGAAATGCTCCATAGTTAGATTTCGGGGAAGGGAGAGTTTGATTCTCCCAAATGTACAGGCCGAGAGTGAAACAAATACTTTGTTGAGAAATTGGGATTTAAATTTAGCTTACTCAAAAGTATATTCTCGATAATCATATTTATCCAAGTTGATACTAATGAATAACACGTAACGAAAGCTTATTTGATGATACAAATCGTGGTTTTATGGACTGGTAATTTGGAAAAGTTGTTTTTAATATACAAAAGACTGTCTCCTTAAACTGCAAATTATCACTACTTGGTACAATAAGTGTATATTTCATTATAAGTATATACCTATGAATTAGTATTCATAACCTACCTATAAAAGGGGGTCATTGGTAGATAAAAATTTGCCACAATTTACCTTCTTATCGGTGTACAGGTTAACAGTGAAAATATATGACCCATGAAATGTGTTCATCTCTCAGTCATCATTAAAGGAAAGGTACAACTCATAGGATTTGTGACCCACTTGACTTTCCTCATGTGTATATGTGCTTACCGTTTCAAACAGTTTAGAAATCGATAGGGAAATTCTACGATATACTATTATCTTTAAGACTTGTGTTCGTTTCTTTAAGTTTTAAGATGCTAACCACCGGTTAGAAACTTAGGTATCAAATTTTGACAATCCGAGTCGTTTCAATAATTTGGAGATAAACGGCTGTCGACTAAAATTATATCCGCTCAGACTTAATCTTAGGATTAATAACTCAAATTTCACTCCATATAGGCATCAGTGAAAAAAGTAGTTGACTAACCCATGGAGACTTTTATATTTTGTTTTTTACAGTTTCAAGTGACAGTTCATCGACGACGAGTGGATTTTTAACACGCATTTTGAATTGCCGAGGCATTAAGTGGAAAATTTCTATTTAACCAAGAATTGTAATCTTGTATTACCCCCTTCAAGGTGTAAATTCATAATTGAGTCATAACCACCTGTCAGCTGAAGTGCCGAGATGTATTTCATTCGACTTTAAGACTTTAATGGCAAATAATGTTGTAAAGAATATGTTCTATTGGAATTTCTGGATGTCATAAAGAAGATAGAATCAGAAGTTTTTATTTACCATAAAATTAGATAGAGTAACCACAACTACTGTGATGTGTATCTTGTTTTTATAACTTAGGAATTAATGTATTCCAAATCGTGTCATACAAAATAACAAGATATAACAAAATGTGTGTAATATTACCCTTGTAAGCAAGTGGACGTCGAAACTTTGATATTATGAGGAGCTATAATGTCAACTGTCCGGGTGACGAGTGTAATATCACTTCGTTGTTTACCAACGGAACTACCGACCAATTACCAATTCTAATCTTAGGACAATCTTCACAAATCGGATTAATTGTTCTCTATTCTCTAACGGCCATGTTAGCAATTACCGGTAACGTTTTGGTAGTTATTGTTTTCACCAAAGGAAAGCGATGTCGGACGGATATTCGACCATTTCTCATCAATCTTGCTATTGCAGATTTGATCATGGCTGTGTTTTGTTTGCCTTTTACCTTTTCATCTGTGATGTTAAAAACCTGGATATTTTCTAAACCCATGTGTCCATTAGTGCTGTGTATGCAGCATTTATCCGTTTCAGCCAGCGTGTTCACCAACATGGCCATAGGGTCGGATCGCTTCTTAGTAGTCATGTACCCTTTAAAATCCCGAGTGACGACATCCAGAGCAAAATACGTCCTGTTGGGAATCTGGATTGGTGCAGTTGGGCTATCCAGTGTCCAGTTAGTGGTCAGTCGTGCTGAAGATATGTACTTTGGAAACTATCACATCATTACCTGTGATGAAGTGTGGCCGACAGAAAAGGCCCGAAAAATATTCACTCTTTTCGTTTTACTCTTAACATATATCGTACCTTTGTGCATTTTATCTGTGACTTATACTATTGTTGGAGTATTGTTGTGGCGACGAACAACGCCAGGAAATGCTGACTTTACAAGAGATTCCATCCAGTTACGATCTAAACGAAAGGTAAGGCATACATTGATTGTATTCATATGACGACAAATAAACAATTTACATCACACGGGTTATCATTAATGGCGTTTCCAGAAATATAACCACCAATCTATTAGCAATGTGTATATGCAATACATTTATTATCAAGAAACATAATAGATGATAATCTTCTGTTAAGGCCACAGTCTCATGAATGAAGTGGTCGCATCTGTTCGGTCAACACAATTACATACGAAAACACAATTGAAAATCCTTGATGTAGAACGATAATTGACATCGAACTATAGATATATTGATATATTAACTATTTTAATGCTTTTAATTCATATGTAAAATTGCCCAAAGTACAATGTGTACCCATTCCCGTGTGATGATAAGTTCAATTATAAGTTCATGTCATGTTCAATCAGTTCTGTATAAAAAAAATTTTATATAAAGCCTATTTATGGCTATCATTAAGTATATAAAAAAAAGTCATATACAGAAATAATAGATATTAAAAAATAGTATATACTTAACATTTGGGAAACACTTATTAATTACAAATCAAGAGACAAATGATGCCTGATATTCCAAAAGAAGAAAGTAA
Organism: Lottia gigantea; assembly: GCF_000327385.1. Classification (NCBI taxonomy): domain Eukaryota; kingdom Metazoa; phylum Mollusca; class Gastropoda; family Lottiidae; genus Lottia; species Lottia gigantea. Next base: position 2,129,921 of record NW_008708846.1, read on the forward strand.
TGTTTCTGGACCCATTAACTCGGCTTATATATTTTTTTACTGATCTATAATATTCCAAATTTAAAATGAGACGATGCATAAGTAATTTGCTAACCGGTTTTAATAAGTATTTAATTTGTAAAATATTGTGTTTTATTATTGTCTGTCGACAAACTGACGCATCGTCTCCATACCCAGATCTAATAACTGTAAAAAAGTAGCAATTAATAGCTAACGTTGCATGCTAATCTAGTAACAAGCTATCTCATCACTCTTCTTGGTCCCTTGAGACGGAATTGACACTATTTTACTGTATCCTATACATGTTAGGTCACAACATTATAGGAAAAATCAATTAATGTGCATTAATCAAAAGTGTACTTGATTAGTTTGTATTGTGCAATTTATTAATTACCCGGTACAAAACTTTTACGTCATCGGCTGTATCGTTATTTGTATCAAAGTAAGTTAGATACGAGAGCTATGAGCTAGGAAGAGTTTTTCAAAATTTAGTCCAAATTGTTCCAAATTTATTTGCTATAACAATAAAATTAACAGCTTTGTCTATCAGTCAAAATTTCTCTGAGCATGGGGCTTGATGATTCTGTGACGACAGAAGCATAATTTATACAAGAAACTGGCTTACTACTCTCTTATTTTAATCAAGTGGATAAAATACGTATGGAAACAAGCATTTGACCAAACTAATAATCGTAAACGTTTGTGCTATAGCATAGCATTTAGTGTTTCTGTGTATAGCCTTAAAGTGATCCTACGTCTTAGAATTAACTTAAAATTCAAGTTTCTCAAGAATTGTGGTGTCATAAAATTACAACAGAATCCCTATAAAATCTGGAAAATTCATAAAACTAAGTCATTATTGAAAAACGCTCAATCTTAATATTAAGCGTTTTTCAATAGTTTATTGCATTTTTATGGGTAATTATTAAGTTTTTTGGATTTATCGGATTCTATAAGGATCCTGTCGGGTTATTTATAACACCAGGTATATCTACTGATGATTTTATGTTCATTCTAAGACGTGGTATCCCTTTAAGCAACCATGTTTTAATGTAGTCAAGATTTGATTAAGTCATCGGCCCATTTGAGTTACAGTCTTTGAAGAACATTACAATTTACAGGCTACGAAAATAAAGCGTACAAAAAGATTGCGTGTTGTTGGAAAGAAACCATATTTTTGCAAGCTGTTCCTTGGTGTTAAGATCAGAATAATTTAAAAGCCGATTAAGTTATATTTGAGAGAAAAAATTTTTAATGACTTGATCGCTTGGTGCGTAAGACGCTTACTTTTATCAGGAGGTCTGGTACTTGACGTTTACCGAGAAAGTTGTTTAATACTTTCCAAACATTGTTATTTTGAACGTAACGGTTTTCCAAATCTCCCACAGCTGTGGCTTATGAATTAGAATTCTCAAGTTCTGGTTATTGTTTAAGCTATTTTTTTCTGAATGTGGTTGTCTGATGAATTTTTAAATAATAATTTGAATTATCCACGGTCAATCCAGGACTACCACAATATTACAGAATTCATGTCATATAATTGGTTTAATGTGTTTCTGAAAGGACTGGGGCGAGACACTAGCTCGCTAAGTGACAGTTGAAAGGAATATTTCCTGTGCGCATGATGTCTGTTTGTGAACTATCCAAAAATGTACCAAAGCTGGAGGACTTCAGTTTTAATCGAATTAACAAATTGAGTTATTTTTTTCGATTTTCAACTCATTTCTCGTTAATGAAACAGATCAGAAGGAATGAACTGGAAGAACGGTCGTTCTCTCAGGACGGTAAACGATGACTACCTTTTCTTCTGTTTAAGTACGTAAGAGCCCTTGACATTTTCCGCTACATATAATGAAGTTGTACTTCTTCTTAACTGCCTATGATTCTAGTGTTCAAATCACTCAAATCATATAAATCAATTTTAAAGTTGCTTTCTTACTAAATAACACCGAATAGCTCAGTGAGCGATTTTTTTTTTGTGTCTACGGGCGGCTACGGACAACTGGCAAGGTGTCAAAATCGGTGAATCTCCTTTATGACATAATTACATTGGGGGACCTTCTCTACACATTGATATTACCAGTGTGTTAGATTTACTGAAGGGACTTTGACGACATGCATTATTTGGCATAAAGGAGAAATATAATTTTATAGAATTCTTTTGAAAACCATGATCAAAATCAATACATGCGCTTCATTTTCGATCAGAATAACAAATTCAATCAAAGTCAATTTGAATGCACAGTTGATTGCTTTTAATAATGAAATAGAACATAATGAAGTTTGAAGTATATATTGAAGTTGAATGCACTTAAAATGTACATTGTGTTAAGATTAATTGAACTAAATAAGTATGTTAAAAAAAGGGGAATTATTCTTTCACATTTCACGAAAAACAAGATGCAGAAAGACAGATTTTGTACATGTCCCATTTCGTATCCAAATACCGATCATTTTCTTCTCAAATAAATTAAGACTTGACAATCAATTATTGTATAAGGAATACAATGTCATTTTTACTACGCCAACAATTACAGAGCAATCACAATTATGAATGTACTAGCCAAACTATATTCTATGTTAATTAATGACAGGCTTATTTCTTGGCCAGATAGACATTCATTTCTCTCTAATATGCAATTTGGATTTCAGAAAAGCAAAAGTACCGTAGATTGTATCTTTATTCTTCAATTAATTGTGTCAAAATACTTAGCAGAATGTAATAAGGTATTCTGTGTTTTTATCGATTAATCCAAATGTTTTGATAAGATCGATCGTAAATTATTACTTGCAAAACTGGAATCATACGGTTTAAGCACAAAAATGTTAACATCGATTTCATCGATGCGTTATGTGTAAAATATCGATGTCAAAGGTCAAAAACCTTCAACTCATTATCTGGAGTAAAACAAGGAAACAACTTATCCCCTTTGTTATTTTTACTGTATTTAAATGACTTTGATGAATTTTTAAGTGAAAATGTGTTAGATCCTGTAATTATTAACAAATTGATAATTCCATGTTTGATGTATGCAGACGATACCAGCTTATTGTCACGATCACAAGCAGGCCTACAAAAGCAATTAGTTGACTTGAAAACCTATTGTGACCAACGGAAACTTGAAGTAAACATAAAGAAATCTAAAGTTATGGTTTTCCAAAAAGGGCATTCAGTTATAAGTTATGATTTTTACTACGACAATCAACCCTTGGAAATTGTTAAATCTTTTAATTACTTAGGTATTGAACTCAGTATGAATGGTAAATTTAACACTGCTCAGATAGCAATAGCAGTTAAAGGATCTAAATCATTATTTCAATTGTATAATGTCTTTGATGGTGTTTATGTAGATATTAGTCAGAAACGGTGCTCCTGTTTGGGGATTCCATACTGCAAAGAAATTGAAACATTGCACCTTAAGTTCTGCAAAAGAATACTGGAAGTGAAATTCTCAACGCCTACAGCTGCTGTTATTAGTGAATTAGAGCAGATATCCCAAGGTGTCAAAAGGCACGTACTTATTTTAAAATACTGGATAAACATACTGCTTAATGATGATTTATTAAGTTTTATTTATAAATCAGTTAGAATATCAGCTAACTGTAGACGAGGGGATAATTGGTGTTATACATTAAAATGTCTGTTAGATACACTAGGTTTAACTGTACTCTGGGATTACCAAAATTATATTATCTCTAAACATGTACTTACTATTTTGAAACAAAGGCTATTGGATCAGTATGTACAAGTCAGGAACAGCTCAAGAAACGAATGTAGCAAACTGTTTTATTATAATTTATTCACTGTTGATGTTTAAAATGCAACCCTATTTAAACTGTATTGATATTGAAAAATATCGAGTAGCATTATCACGTTTTAGGCGCAGTTCACATTGTTTGAATATTGAAAGTGGTAGGTATGTTAAAGCTAAAAGAAACACCCGACTATGTATTGTTTGTAACCTTAACACAACAGAAGACGAGCTTCATTTCCTCTTTAAAATGTCCCTTTTATAATGACCTCAGATCACGGTTTTTACCACAATATTATTGTAAATATACATCATTAGATAAATTATGTCATCAAACTCCAGCTTGATTTTGAACTCTATATCTAAATTCTTATTTTTTTGCATTTAAAAGAATAATATCATAACTTGGTTTATGTTGACAATAACACTCGACTTGAATGTGTTTAATGATTTGCACATGTGTATTGGTTATTTTTTTTCATTGGGTTTTGTTGCTAGTAATGCGAGCTATATAGGGCAAAGGAAGTATAATAAATCTATTGTGTCTCGTAGATACGGAAGTAGTAATATACATAAAGCTACTTTCTGGTTAAATTTGTTTTGCAAATCTGTACATTAACGATTAACATTCTTGTCTAGAATCTAGGCTACCAAGCGGTTTTGAATATACATTGCAGAAGCCTGTCTTACGTTTCCAATTACGTTAATTTATTAAACCTTGTAACCTTTGCATTGTTCTGATATACTTTCTTCGGTTACCCTACACTGCCTTGGATAAAGGCGTACCTGGTTTTGGTTACAAAATTAGCCCAATGGTGAATCTGCAATATAGACTTTGTAGAATATCGACATCATTTTCAATGTACCTGATACTTCACAGTAGGCTACACCTCTTCCTACCAAAAATAGAAATATATTTTTTTCCAAAAAGAATAACTCAATTGTTATTATGGAAATTCTAATCTTATGATTTGCTTAAAATCGAGAAATAAAGATAAATTTTAGAAGTCTGTGTATTCGCTGATAATCGTGTAAATTTAACACTTGTTACCACTCTTATCTTAGTTTTCGAACCACTTGAATAAGGTGCAGTGTCGAGATAAAATCAGATTTCTGCATGAATCTGGGGGAATATTATATCTAATAATGAAATAATTAGAACTCAAGTATAAGTGAAGAGGCTCATATCTAAAGAATTCAAATAAATTGATGCTAGAATCTGAGAAAATCCATAACTGTCATATTTTTTTGGTTCTTTCTCTTTTTTTTTTGTACGTTATAAATCTGTAAAACATGCTATTACAATGTAAAATATTCTATTTGTTTTTAAGTTATATTATGAATGTTAAAAGAAATCGTGCACTACAGGCCAGTTCGGTTAATGATGTAAACTTCACGTTGAAAGGTTTTCGTGTAAAATTTAACATTTATTATAGGTTTTTATTTTTTGTAAAACCAGTCTGGGCCAGGTTGTAATCATCCGTAAATTATTCTACAGAAAGGCATCAGCGAATATTGGCATTGCTTTTTCAACATTATCTTAATTATTCGGAGTACATGCCATTTCACGACCCTTCATTTCTGTATGATATGTTAAATGTTAAATTGATTCCGTCTACTGATGCAAAGCCTCCCTCTTCGCAACGTCAAGAACAAATCTGCTTCTTTACTATTTTTATTGCTACTTGTATTATGACTTAAAACATCATTTCTTTTTTGAGAAAAAGCCTGCAGCTATTATAAAATGAACATTAAATTGGTAGTAATCCTTTCTTTACAACACGATACAGACAGGGTAAAACATGAAGAAAAGTGTCGAGCGTAATGAAATAACCTCAGTAAAAAATTTATAATCGAAGGAACATTAAAATTTCGCTTTCTTATATTTTATCTTGGTGTAAACTTCTATTTAATATTTAATGTAGTGTTAACAAAATGAATATGAACGGAACACTTCTTATTTAATGAAACTTGTCGAATACGGTTGAAAGAGAATCGTATTTCATGGTAGTGCAACATGGCTTTTAGAACCTAAGCTTATCGGAAAATGCAGTGTTATAAAATTGTAAAATTTGTCGGTTTTCTTTTTTCTTTCCACTGAATTATTTGTAAATTGTCCTGTAAAAGATGTAAATATAAATGAATGCTATAAGCATTATACATGCAATACTGCAAATGGCACCTCAGGAAAAGGGTGATACGTTATTGAAAGGAATCTGTGCATACATCAGTTATGAGATCTAATCATTTGATATTGATTCTCTGAAAGAAAGGTAATCAAACCCGGAAGCACGAAAATGTCATCTATATGCCATTAAAATCAGGCGGTAAATGTGTGTATCTTATAGTAAATGAAATTTAACGCAATTCTTAATTAATTAATAACAATAATTACCCTTCGCTGGTTCATATACATGTATAATATATTGATATGGTCAAGGACCTCAAAATTGAGGTGAGAATCCGCTCTGCATCTGCCATCTGTTGAAAGGTCATCCATATATACAGGTCTAAATCAATTTGATGGACAAGAGGGTGTTATCCAGCTTTAAAAACTTTCGAAGCGATACAAAAATGTATCATGAACTCTTCCCGTTCTAGATATCACCAATCCACAGGAAGAAGCACCTATGGTTTTACTCAAGAAATATAAATCTTGTTAGAAGGACGAGGCCGACGGAAATATGAGTCCACATTTTCATATTGGCGTATTATTATCCAAAAGGATATTTACTAAATGCAGCTAGATGTATTATACGAACGGGCTAGTTGACAAACTTCACAGAAGCTTTTGTGGAATGGTTATTCACTAATCAATAGTAAACGAAGTTGTTTCCATTGTGTCATAGCTATTAAAGTACAATCCTTCATTGCATAACTTCATCACTTGATTATATCCTCTATTTCAGTGAGTAACGTTATCAACGGCATTGTTCTTTTTAAGGCAATTTGGTGTCCGAGGTGTACGTTATCTTCGACATAATGAACGAGAGTATTTTAAGAGACATAACATGAAGTAAATGCAGTTCTCAAACTTACTAATAGTATTGTTCAACAAATATATGAAAATGTTATCGATACTGCGACTGAAAACAAATGAAAGACATGCTCGGAGCTAAAGCGTGATATGAGCTTCAAATATATTGATAGTTCAAATCTCTGTTTAAAGCTACTTGTTGTGTCCCTCAGCAGTGGCGTTTCTACGGGGGTGGGGGCGGCCCAGAAAACAGACTAGCCCGACTTTTTTTTAACATTTTACATAGTGAGAATGATATGGCCCCTGCTCGCCCCATCATCTAATGTTTCCTGCAAGCGCCACTGTGCCCCAAGTGAACACTCGTTGTCTCGAAGTACTAACATTATAACTACTTTAGCGTGCACTCAGCCATACATCGAAACTCGAAATCGGAGAGGAGATTTCTTTTCATTCTTTTGTATACAAGTCACTCATGCAACACATCAGCCATCAATTGATCTCCTTTGAAGGTTATACGCCTCATTTATATCAATAATTCAAATGATTTTTTCTAGTAATTTCACAAACTGAAATACAATACAACAAAAGTAGGAATTGTAGTTTGATATTTTACTTAAATGTTGTATTATGGCTATAAATTGTTGTGAGTCTTTATTGAAATGGTAGACGCCATAGAAAATCTAACAGAGCTACACATATCGTAATACTGGAACCAGAACGAGCAGAAAATGTTAGAATATGTTGGATTTTTGATGACCTACAAAACACTTATCGTCTGCAGACAATCAAATAGAATAGATGACAGTAACCAGATTATCTCCTTGGTGCACGTAAGTCAGACATAGGTTTATTTTACCAGAGTATAATTACTCTTCTTATCGTTCTGTGTGTATGATATTAGATTTTCTTGATAACAATACATTACTGTTATAGGACCTACTCTATAATTAAACGCGATCTCCTTTTTTGTTTCAATCATTAATAGCTCCGTCAAACCGGAAAGGCGCTATTACTGTGTTTTTGCTGTTACGCAGATATGTCTCAGATCGTGTTAAGGTCGCGTAGTAGATCTGTCATTCAATAATCATAAACCATTTTATTTCAAATGAATAAATTGAGTTTTACGTGCTAGTTTTACGTCCTACTTTTCTGCTGCGTGTGGGCTATTGAAGACGGCCATGCAGGCTGCAATGAGGGAAATTTTGCTAAATTTCGGTCTAAGCCAGTGTTCTGAAACGCTGAGTTGGGATTAGTGTAACACTAGAGTAGCAGTAGATTAAAAACTACTGAAAAATTTTTCCCTAAATATAAAGTATAGAGCTATTTCAGTGTCACCCAACACTTTGCAACGTAGTCAAAAGTTGCGGTTAGTGTTACACAAGTACTACACTTATGCACTAATCCAACTCAATGTGAAATGGGCATTCTTATTTCCCCAATCCTACAATATTCAATAAATAACTCCTAACAATATATTATACAGGGTAAAAGAACTCTTAGTAGAATATATTTGTTGTTAAACATCTAGTCTATAAAAGAAATAAATTATCATTGTGTTGAATACATACATGAGTGTAGAATTTTTCATAGTTGTCACTTATTGTTTAAGTGTACTTTAAGGATAATAAAGATCGGTAAGATTAAGTTACAATTGTGTTTATGCCCTTCAGATACACAGGATAGCGTACATATCGAGGCTGATGTCCCCACAATTATATTCTAGTTCACCTGTACTATCTTCCGGTGACGTTATACTCATGAGCCGCTTTAAGACAGCCATAATTATCCAGGTCGTGTCCGGACAGAGTATGGTTCGACAGAAAAAGTGGCAGTGAAAAAATGTCGAGAGAGCCCGGCATCGTGCTAGTTTCAGTTGGGCCGAATCTCGCAAGGAGATGCGGTCTCGGTCCGGACCGCACACGGCACGGCAATATATCATTGCAGTGTAAACCGAATCCAAAATTGGAGATTTTTAAGAATTGTTTGCTTTCAGAACGTGGCAAAATTAATCACGACCTCTAAATCATCGCATTGTTTATGGTTTACTGTTGATGACTCGCCATTCTGGCCTAGTGCAGTGTAAACGGCAAATTGGCCAATTTGGCGTGAACCGAACTCAGAGTACGGTTCACTTCAAGCTGGCAAATTTTTATGGCAGTGTAAACTATATTTACATATAGTATAGCTAGCAAGTTTACAATATTAAGTTTACTTGGACCATCGTTAATATGCTGTTTAACCAGTAGGTGTTACTAATTTGAGGTCCTTTTCAAGGACACTTAAAACAGGGGAAAACCAATGAATATCGTCGGTCGGAATGTGAACGTGCAATTGATCGCAGTGACTTGTAGTTAATCAATTTTTAAACTCTCCTATTTTGGCGAGCAGAATTCTGTTACTCAAAATATTGTTAAGATAGCTTCGTAAATCAACGAAAATACCAGCTTAAAACCAAATTCAGACTAAAAATTATCTTATCTTCAGGAACATGACCTTTTATTTCTTGATTTCAGACTTATAATATGTATAATAAATTCATCCATCGAGGCAATGATCTAAATTCAGAAATGAAGTTCAGTTCCAGATTCAAAAGTGGGCCTGACATTGACAAAAATGTACTTGAACCAAAATAGTGTTAGTCTGGTGCAAATGGGTAGAAAGGTCACAATTGTATGGTCTATGAAAGATAATTATCTATAATAATATATATAGAGACAATTATTCTACGAGATGATGTACTTTGTGATTAATTAAACAATGAATTCTGATCCATAGATGAATATGATTTATAACGTTTTCCTTTTCTATCCTAAAATAGAATTGAAATCGAATTCGACGACATCTCACCCAAATGAAAAGAAATAAAGGGAGTTTTACGTCCTACCATGACAACTCATTCAAAGACCAAGTTGCCAATTTCTTGGGTCAATTGGAACGAGGACAAAATTTCCTTATTCACGATTTACAATCATTGGTTGCCGATTTTCACGAAACGGTTAATTATTAACGTCAAAGTGCATATACTGTGTCTTTTACATCCGAAATGATGCATGGAAACCGGCATGTCTTACAGTAATATCGAACAGAGCCACCAAAATACTAATATCGGTTGGCACAATAAGATGGCCCCGAATTCAAAGCCTAGTAACTTCCATTTTAGTTTGCAACAATTACTCAATATGAAATGAAATGAAGTTTTACAATTAATTAAACAATTATTCAAAAGATATTAAACATATTTGTTTAAGTATCATTGACCTTGGTTTTAATCATATCGTTTCTGTTTGTTCCCAAACTAAAATTGAAGGTAAAAAATGTGTGTTGCTTGAGGGTAAATATTATTTTGATAAGATTTTGTGACATGATACGTGTACCCTAATTAATATTCATAATTTTCTTTCATTTGTTCAATTTTGAATAACATATCTCACGCAGCACTTTACGTGTTGTTTTAAGAACATTAACAGGCCTGCGTGAGATATGTTATTCAAAATTGAACAAATGAAAGAAAATTATGAAATTGTCGATTGGCAAATTCATACAATATTAATGCATATTATGATATGACATATCAGGAACACTTATGAGGATGATATGTATTACAGCAATGCATTAATGCAGACAAAACCAGTCACCGTTGGTCATTGCTCTATTCTAAAAAATCAATTTATCCTATTCAATAAAATGCCAATAGACGTAATATAAGCATATGGAGATAGCAAGAAATCTGTAATGTATTGAATGCAACTAACAACAACTAGTAAAAAGTTTCTTCAAAATGACGCTCAATTTGGCGTGTTGTAAGATTCCTTAAAAATATTATGAAAATATGTTTAAATTATGTCTTGTCCAATGTCCATTTTGCACTATTTGGTAACTGTAGAACTTTTTTACAAAGTTCTGGAGAGATATATCATACCACATTTTTGACAATGTCAATCCAAATATTGCTAAATCGTCGACATCGATCAAGTTACCAAGTCAAATTTTAATCGGATCAATATGGTAAACCTTTTTAATAAATCTAATTCTGATTGAAAATGACTTTTAAAAGCAAAACATTTACCAAACAATATTTCCATCAGTTGAATGTGCAAATTGGTCATGACGAATAATCGTCACTTCCTCAATTTGTTAATTTTAGGTAACAACATGTCGAATATAGCCATTTAATAACAGTTATCAGTAAATAATAACTATATTATACCTTGACCTTGGTTTTATTATTGCTATGCTGTGAATTTAACCTGAGAATACTTATCGGCGCATTATAGGCCCAGCATACACGGTTATCATATTTTAGTGTACCATCTGAAGCTGCCCATAGCCTTATTTTGACAGTTGTATCCCGTGGCAGTTTTTTTTCTGTCCTAGTCAATGGCGTTATTAACATTCCAACGTGCAGTTATATCGATATTTAATCATCGGACTATTTATGATTAATTCTACAGAAATTGATCTATATTCAAAGCATCATACACCTATACTCCTAATTAGAGCCGACAAGACAGAAAATTCTAAAAGACTGAAACCTATTACTATTTGCTTATCTGGATAATACAATAAAAACGTATCTACTGATTTAGAATACAATAAATAAATTTGTAAAGTAGAGCACGACCTTTCGTCCTTTACGATAATATTTAAGTTATCAATGTATATCTGTATAATTTATGAGAATTTTGAAAGAAAATATCTTTGTCATAGTCCAACAGGTTATTTTCAATAACAGTGACCTTGATACAAAGTTTACTCATTTATCTCATATTCAAATTTAAAGAAACAGTATGGGGTGTATATTGTATTGTTGGTGCACCTAGTAACACTTACGAGTGAATTAAAACACATAAAAGATGTCAATGATAAGCATGAACTAACAGTGTCTGAAATGGTTGAAAGAAGTCTTCGTATGTTATGTACCAAAGTTAGTATCTAAAAGTAAGCATTAACAGGCATTAACTTGACTTAAGAAGGGTCTGAGATGCAGGAGGGGAGGGGAGGGGATTGCTTAATTTCTTCAAAAATACCTCAAACTAGGAATTTCTGTTCCTATTGTCGTCTTTTTAACATTCAAACGCGGATAATTCTGGACACAAGGATTTGTCGGCTACAATTTCGACGGTGAGCACTGGTCTGATTATCTTAGATAATGCTTGAACGCAGTTGGAAGAAACACATTATACATAATATTTTACATTTTTGTTTTCTGACTACTTCCCAGGGTGATAATAAACTTCACCAAGTTGCGTCTAAATTTGTAGAATACAATACGAGTTTCTTAAAACATGGGCAAAAACATCATAAGGTTCATCTCTCTTGTGGTAATAAACCAATTCATCAAGTTTGGTCAGAATCCGTCAAGAATTGACGTCAAGAATTTGTCGGTGGCAAAAGTTAGTTTCAATCCAATTGACAAATATCCCATTTAGAACTTTTCATCCAACCCTCATATTCTGCACATTAATTTTATGTTGGCGTATAACAGGTTTTTGCCGCGCAAAAATTCAATATTGAAAAGGTAATGACAAACGGGTATTTAAAATTTGAAAAGGGCATTGAATTTAGCTTTTCTCTCACTGCATAGGGTCCGAATATGTGGAGAATTTGGGTTAACAACCTCATATCTTATACACAAGCTGTTGAATTTGTTGACCTCGATTTTTTTGCTTAAACTTTATAATAATATATATTAGTTATAGGTGTTATAGAGGATACTTTCCTATAGAAACACTGGCCTAGGTTAGGATTAGTATATTTTAATCATTCGAATATTTGACAATGAAGACGTACAGGACAGCGATGTAATTTTCACTCTTTTTCTACAGTCTTTCCTGAGAGACAAAAACCCAGATTCTATCAGCTTCAGACTGTGCACTAAAGGTTCGATAAGATTTGGAAATTGGAAAAGAATACTAATACCGATGTCCTGACAAAGATGTCCTCATCGCTAATAACATGGTGCGTATTATCTTAATGGGGTGCAGAAAGGATAGGACGAAGAGTCCTTTTCATTTATTGAATTTATGTGTCGTCTGACTATTCCCTCCATACCAAACTTCCGTTTCTAGACAGATTTGTCAGTGTATATCGGTCCCTTTGAAACGTGGTTAACACATCAACTATTGAAAGAATCATAAATCAGTCGACGTTCTTTATGGTAAATGAAACATGCTCGAGGTCTGAGAAATGTAATAAAGAGTGATCAAATAGTCTAGAAAGATTTAATATTCTTTGATATAATATCTCGTCATAATCTTAGACATATATCACTCTTATCAAACTTCCAGAGACAATCCAGAATCTTTCAATTCAATGAACAGTTTTTTTTTCGTTTTTTGGCTAGTACACGTCTTGATAGCTCATGGGTATAAAACATATCAGCAACGAAGATCTACAAGAATATTGAGTCTTGAACGTTCCTCTATGTAAGTTCATTTCATCGCTGTGTTAGGTATTTTGCGAATAATTTGCTAAGTTAGGAAATCGAGTGTCAGGCAAGAAAACATGAGATTGCTTCATTTTGGTATATTCCTTGTTAAAAAAAAATATTTGAGGTTATATAAAATGTTATGTAAATAATAAAGTAGAGAATTACTAAAGATTATAACATCTTATGAGATTATCACAATAGGTATTTAATCTCTAATGTGCTATTTTGTTCAATGACTAATCGTCTTAAGAAGGATTATTTTTTACTCCCCTACGGCGATTCAGAAGTTTGGATTAATATTTGCGAAAATTGACACAGAATAATCATTCAAGCACATTTACTCTTGTAGAACCATATCTCTTTATTTGTATAATAACTCTCATAGTCAGGGTCTTTGTTTGTAATTCATAGCTCCGAGTGTTCGATTCAGATATATTGTTCGAAATCAGCCTATACTTATTATGCTTTTAAATTGCGTAATAGTGAAAATATTCACTTTGTTTTAAAGGGAAAAAAGTGAAATCAATCCTTCAAAAGATGTAGGCAAAAGAGTGCATGAGATGTCCTATGCTGTATCACTATAGATATTGTACTTATGAGACCGATCTCCCATATGAAATCGGTCGCCATGATCACATCATTTCCACTGCGTATTACCTGTTTTTTTTAGGGTGGCTGAAGATAATTTCTTCTTGTCCGAAATCTTGGCCTTGTTGCATCGCTGGTAAAAGTGTTTAAACCTGGAATGGGACTGTATAGAAAAATAAAAGAAAATCATCGACTTGATACGGGTACAATTAGGCTGATGTCTTTTCAGTCAGTCTTCGTAGTGTACCATGTACAACATTCTTTTAAACTAACTTCACAAACATTGCTCTATCACTAGAGGTTACGCCTACATGCCTATGCTTTCGTAACATTGCTTAATGTTACCACCTAAAATTCCCAATATTATGTACGTTTAGCACGTTAGTATAGTTTTAATTGTCTACTGTACTCTTATTATTTAAAGGATTTTTGTGTAACACGAGACATTTCGAAAAATGTTTTAGCTAACCACAAACTAAATCGAAATGCTAATTAAAAGTTTTTTTTCCATTTGACCAAAAAATCAATTCTGTAACAATCATCGACTTTTTTAGCCAGGAAAAGTTTTCTCGTTAAAGAATGGTCGAATATGACATTTAATTAACCAAATTTCATTTTTTAAGGCCGGTAAAATGTGAAAGGTAAATTATCGCCATCAATGTCCATAATATTGTCAAAATCAACCCACCAAAATCGCACAACTGTCCGTTATATCTGTCGCAGCTACTAATCGCCCCAATCTGAGATGGTAAAATGGGACTCTCTACGGATTCGGGTCGAAGGGTGGAAAAATTACAAATACAACTTATATGCATTTATTACACATCTATATCAACTACACGCTGCGATTCACGCATGTCCGAAAAATACCACATGGACAGATTAGTCGCTGATCTGTATCGTTACAATATATCATCTTACTAATACGGTAGCCATTCCGCCGTTACCAGTTATATCAAACTACACCTAAATACCATTAGCCACCAACCATACAGGTTGAACTTAAAAGACTTAGTGTATGATTATAAACAGCTAAAATGACAATATGTTATATTTAACAACAATAACTTGAAACATCATTCTCAGGCGAAACGCAGATATTAACATCCAATATCTACTAAACGTCATCTGCGACTAATCATTAATATAAATTAGATGAAGCTTTCAACAAAAGGGGGAAAGATGTTGTCTGATGTTTCTGCAATGAAAATTGATTGGATATAATTAAAAGTGTTAAGAAACTTTGAGTAAAAAAATTAGCCTATCTGTTCAAGACAGATTTGGTTATAAAATAGAAGACGAGTTCCATTATCGTATACCAGTGGTCCGTGGGTGGAGCCAAAACATTCTGTATGATTAGTGGTATGCCGTTGGTTTCCAGGTACTCTGTCTGTGGCTTACGAGCGGGTTTCAGTTCAGTGCATTGAATGAGGACATGCGACCTTGTGACAATGTGGCCGCAGCGACATTTAATGGCGTTGAACTGGTGGTCTCGTAGTACGTTGTTGGCCCACTTTGCAGATGGCGACAGATGGATGGTTTGGTTTGGTTTGGTGTCTTCGGATCAATCTGGTATCTTGCAGTGTCGAGTTCCGTAACATGTCGGCCCATTTCTTATTGATCCCAGAAAATACGATATCCTCCACACTCAAACGTTCCTTGGCACAACGGTCTACTTGATCATTGCCAGCAATGGAAACGTGCGATGGAACCCATGCTAATTCAATATTGTGGTTGTTGTTGGTTTGGTAGTTGTGGATCATTCTTCTTATTTTGGCGATAACTTCTGACCTGCAATAAGAAGAGGTGAGAAAAGTAGATTGGAAGCTGCTTAGCAAGTCGGATAGAATCGCGGCATTCTCCGTGTGATTGACGAATATATACATGCTACCGCGTCCCTAATGGCAAGAAGTTCTGCTGTGAACACTGAACAGTGCGGTGGAATCCTTTTACTAATGCGGATGCCTTTTGCTGGAATGCACAAACCGTAACCTGTTTCGGTACTCCTCTTGGAACCATCGGTGTAGATCTTCAATAAGAGCTCTTGCTCCCACTGGGTTCTCGTGCTTGATGGTACTCTAGATCAGCTGGGTGTTGACTGTCTGGTTGGTAACCATCCAAAACGGAGTAGCCGATAAGCGTCGTTCTCCCACCTCCTGAAGTATCGCCTCATTCCTCGTACCTACGGCTGCCCTGGTGGCAATACGTATAGCTTTCATGTGTAGAACGTCGAGTTTCTTCAGTTGAGTATCACTTGCTTTACCATAGGCAATACAACCGTAATAACTAACTGGACGAACCAGTGACCTGTACATCATCATTAGAGTTTCTCTGTTTGCTCCCCATTTGGCGATCCCTTAAAAAGTCTTTGATCTACCTGAACATGCGACCCCGGGTGCCAAGTTTATTAAGTTTAAAAGCAAACCATCAAACCATCAAGTCAAAGGCCTTGGATAGATGAAGGAATACTGCGCTGAAGTAGTTCTTCTTTCCGAGTGTGGCGGCCATGTCGTGTTGAAGTCTAACGATTCGATCCATTGTTGACCGTTTCTCTCTGTGGCCGCTTTGGGTGGGATCGATAAGACCATTTATTTCACAGTGGTATTATTATTATTGACCATCGTCTCAAATGTTTTACATAGAGTCTGTATGAACTGCATAGACTTTTATCTTTCTGCGGTTTTAGTAGAGGAATGACCATTGCCGTTTTCTCCTTTAACATGATGTACTTGATATTATCTTCACCAGTGGCGCTGTCCTTCTTACTGTACAGTGCATTCTTCAGCTCATCGAGGGTGAAGGGAGCGTTAAGATCCCATTCGTCCTCTAAGAGCGAGTGATGACTGGTTGATGTAGAAGGTCTTCTTGTTCTCTAGAAATTCTTCTCCTATATGGTTGGTATCAGCACTGCCGTCAGCATAACACTTGGCTAACAAATTGGCCTTTCCTTCGTTGCTGTATTCTGTGGAATCCCTGTAACAAAGAGTTGGAATGGAAGAATTGATTTTTTACCAAGCATTGAGACTATTTTACCCCAGACAGATCTTAGGTTGGTCTTCTCATTTAAGGAGTTGCAGAACTCCTTCCAGTGCTTTGTTTATGATTCACGCAACAGAGCAGCTGTAGAAGCCTTAACTGCAAAGTAATCTGCCTTAGTGTAACGGTTCGATTTTCTCTGAAACCGCCATAGAACAAGCTTGCGAACATCCACGGCAGCCTGGAGTTCATCGGACCACCAGGACCTACGTGCAATGCCATCCTTAGTCCAGGGAATAGAGCCCATAGCAGCATCAGTAATAACCTGAGTCAACTTCCCAGAAAAACTAGAGACGTCCTCGTCCTTTGTTAGACATAACTTGGAGTGAAATGAGGCCTAAAGAAATCCCAGTTTGCCTTCCTTAGTCTCCATTTGCCATGACACATGACTTCCTCCTTCACAACATTACATGACAGCGTGATTTCAATGAGAACATGGTCACTTTCAAGGGTCTCACTGGTTGCTTACCAAGTATACAGTCCTTAGCTAACCGACTGCTTACTGATGCGAACCAAGAGGAACAATTGAGTCAACGTAAGTAATGCTACCATCATTTAAGCTAACCAGGTCATTGGCCTCAATGAACTCAGCAACTTGTCTACCATTAGTGTCAGTCGTTGGCGAGCCCCACAATACGTGTTTGGCGTTGAAATCACCAAGCACAATATTGTCGGTCCCGGGCAACTGATATTCACTGAATCGTTGAGGTTTGCCTTTAACTTCGGGTCGATAACTGTTAACAATAGAGAACACGTGGGTACTGGGTTCTTGTAACCAATGTAAGCTTTATTCTATTTTTTTATTCATGTTTAACCAATAGAACAATGTACTAGGTCACCTGATAAATTTATTGAAAACAACCACAAAACAATTGATTACCCCATGATTGTGATAAAAACAACCTCGTTTCACTATACAACCAAATCCTTTCCTACTGCCAACAAATAATTACAATTAATTAGTACTTTTTTTTTTAAAAGAAACCCTTATACAAATTATATATCAAAGTCACGACATTAGTTAAAACACTTATCAAAACTAAATTCATGAAGCTAACTTAATTACACCATTTAATAAAATATATAAACCAAATATAGCTATACCAGAAATAATTTATTCCTTTTAGCTATATAACCAATAACCGTCACGTTGTCATATATGAATGCATGTGCATCAAACTCCTGTGTAAAAAATATTAAGGCACAAAACACACCCTGTCACATATCGTGCTGTGTTTTATACGCATAGGTACGCAATTTAATGACGGTATCTTGGACCAGTAATAAGATAAAATACCATAAACTAGAATAGTTATATCTGACTTTAGCAGATTGATGGAATCACAAATTTACAATGAAATGGGTTACTATTTAATGTTGATCTTAGTGTATTTTATCAGCCATATCCCTGCTGATTATAATGCTTAACAAAGGGTTATTCACCTCATTGTTATGGTCTATAAATGAAGTTGATCGTTAAGATAATGAGGTGATAGGGAACCATAGTGCACAGTGCATTTTTGATATAATTGAAGACTTACAATCGCCAGATCTAAAATCAAAGAGGATAGAGTAGTTGATTGTTCTCAGATTCAGAGTAATCAAGATGAACAGACTCACAGGCTACCTCGTCTGTTTTACTGACAGTACGAATCAATAGGCTATTTAGTAAGGTCTGCTCTCTCATTTAACCAAATTACTCCATCATAAGCCACTATTGAGTACTCTTATTCTTTTTAAATCAAGCTTCCAATTATACTGGTTACGATTGTTAGAATCCATTAGACCTGCTCAGACGTAGCTTTTTTACCACTTTGATCACGATGTTTACAATATATATAGCCGCTTTAAAACTTTTCTTTAAAATTGATAATGCTTTATATTTTTTATGAATCTAACGCTAAGAGATTACTTGATATAAAGTTTAAATATCGATATAAGCTCACGTTATCATCTGGACGTATATCATAATCATTACTGTCCACCCATCCACAATTGACTTGTGAATATGATTAGTTTTGATCCTATTCTGGTATACATAGGTATATTGATAACAGGCTCGATATTTACCTTTTTTGATTTCCAGGAAGGGGAGAGGTTTTATTTTCCCAAATGTACAGGGTCGAAGAAATACTTGATAGAGAAATTGGAATTTTGTCACGGGATAGAAGATCTGATTTGAGAAACATTGTAAGAACAGATATGTAGATCTAATTCATATCCCTTCGTGAATATCTCAGCGGTATCTGTTATCTGTTTTATATAAAACACACAGGAGGACTAATGAAACTTGTGATAAATATATATATAATATTATTGTGGGTTATTACACATAACTTTTATTCCATTTCTATTGTCCTCAGTACTTGTACTAGAACTGATTAATATTATTCTGATCATAACAGTTCTAACAATAACGAGTCTCGTAATAACGAGCCAATCATAGCATAAAAAGTGAGAATACCCGACCAAGTACGTCAAAGACCAACACTATCAATAGGTTGCTTGGTAATGAATTTCATGATGAATGGTCTTGAGTACAAGTTGCCTGGAGAAGCTATGTCGTGATATAACACTAACACAAAGTACCATGTTTTATAGACCATATTATGGCACTAGAGTTAAAATTAATACTACATAGTGAATATTAGATATCTTGTTCACCTTATGCGGAATTACGTAACTATCTGAAAATTACCAAGGAGGTTCTGTTTGGAAAGCCTTATCCATTTGACGTAATGATGTTCAGATGCTTGGTTATCTCGGTATAAAACCACGTATACTGTTCTTATTAATTCGAGATCATCGAACCCTCGAGGGAGATATGTTCTAAATAGTCGTCCTGTGTAGGAGTTTTCTTTTGCAATGTAAAGCTTATAATTCTTGTTGTAGATAATCTGCTTCCGACATGACAAATTTTCACTTTTTTCGGAACATCTTGATTCATTGATACTGCCTCCTAATCATGTTCTGTCATTTTCGTCTGAATTATTTTTTTTTTCGGTTTGTTACTGTAAGAAATCACAAAATCGAGTAGGCTAACCACGCAGTAATATGAGTTGAATCACAAGAATGAGCTTCTTTCCTCAATAGCGACACACACCTTAGCAATATAGTAGATTTCGGGGAAGGGAGGGTTTGATTCTCCCACATGTACAGGCCTAGGGTGGAGCAGACATTTTATTTAGAAATTAGGATTAAGGGTCTTGATATTGGGTTTTCCGATGCCGATGGGCGAGAAATATAGTTCATAATCAGTTAAAGAGACAGCTTCGCCAACCGTTTGACCAATAGTACTTAAGTCTCGGAGACATTTTTTTAGTTAAGCTAATCAGCAATAGTGTACACAACCTTTTAGCCCTCAAATCCATGTATGTCCAGAATTATCCTCTTTTGAGGACGAGTCATCTTTTCTTCAGATACTATAGAGAAATAAAAAGTAAAAGTCCTGTTTAAAGGAATTCTTGGAGGAATTGTGCGATTTTTTGTAAATTTCTAGTACTTCTGAAAACTATATACATATATATTCAAAACCCAAAACAACTCCTGGAAATGGCAAATCTGTACCTTTAAGTCTTTTGACTCACTTTTTAGATGACTATTTTGGGTAATTAAGAGAAGATCACGATCTGGTAAAGGAAAAATGTATTAAAGGCACACCATACTGATTAATGACATAATGTCTAAGGCGATTATTATTTATATGAATATTGATCCTATTTATTAATAACTCGCGGAAGAGACTCTCCAATAATTGATCTTATAAATCACTTTTAATATTATCTGTTTATAGACCCTAGATGATATAAGATGATTTTCCAGAAACAGGCGGAATTAATATTTATTCTAGAGATTGGAGGAATCTACTTTTGTCTAATAGAATGTTCTAAATGACTTCTCGGTCAGTGGTGGTTTTCTACAAATTGGGTGAATTAAAGAAATAATAGGATATGTGGAGAATCGCAATATCGATCTTGACTGTTTTTTTTAAGGGAATTACTAGACTTGATACCTCGGGTAATAAAAGAGGAAAACTGCATATTATCGGTACTTTTTCTAACAAAATTTACTAATTGAACATTGTTGCTTGTCATCTCACCAAATCCGAATTCGAGATGTAGGCGAATATATTGTTCATATATTGTTACTAAAGGTTGTCAATCGCCCTTATTTAGAGGATACAAACGGTACCAAGTCTACCATGATATTTACTAGTAGTGTTTTAATAAAAGAAAATGACAAAAATTCATGACGAAAACATTTTACTTCAATTAATTTTTCATTGTGTCACTTTTTTCGAAAGTAATCAAAGCGGGGTTTGGTATTATCTATCCATGTTAATATAAAGAAGTCATTAGCATATTATGGTGAACCCATCCTAGTTTTGAAGTGTTAACATTTATCTTGAAGTTAATATGTTTTGTATTAACTTCAAGATAAACGTAAACACCAACTAATATGTTTTCTAACAAATGGCGAACCCATCCTAGTTTTGAAGTGTTTACGTTTATCTTGAAGTTAATATGTTTTGTAACAAATGGTGAACCATCCTAGTTTTGAAGTGTTTACGTTTATCTTGAAGTTAATATGTTTTGTAACAAATGGTGAACCGTCCTAGTTTTGAAGTGTTTACGTTTATCTTGAAGTCAATATGTTTTGTAACAAATGGTGAACCATCCTAGTCTTGAAGTGTTTACGTTTTTATTTGATGTTAATATGTTTTGTAACAAATGGCGAACCCATCGTAGTTTTGAAGTGTTTACGTTTATCTTGAAGTTAATATGTTTTGTATTAACTTCAAGATAAACGTACACAAACTAATATGTTTTGTAACAAATTGTGAACCATCCTAGTTTTGAAGTGTTTACGTTTATCTTGAAGTTAATATGTTTTGTATTAACTTCAAAACTAGGGTGGGTTCACCATAATTTGGTAATGACTTCTTTATTAACATGGACAACATAATACCAAATTATTTTCAGTAGATTGATACAAGTCTTGTTATACTGGTAATGTTATTTTACCGTATTCATAAATATTTAGGTCCAAGACCACCTTAGGTTCATACTACAGGGTTGACTAACATATTGAATGATATAGATTTCAGTGCTACTGAGACCGATAGTCTTCAAAAGAGGTCTTCTGATCACGATGCTAACCTAAAGATCCAGATGGTCTAGGTCAAGGTAATACCCTCGGATTTTCCATATCAGTTTCCTCTTATCAATTATACAGGTCGGAGGGGAAGGTAGTAAAAAAGCGTCTACTGGTTTAGGTGGGTGAGGAGTGTCAATGCCGGGACCCCTCGTGCTACATTTGTACACGTACGTAAAAGAAAATTCACTGCTCGTAGTCCGCGTTGCGTATCTTGAGACCTTGTCATGAACATTTACCTTAAGAGGACATTCTGTGGTTACAGTGCACTTTGCCAAGTTTAATATCGTCTACTGCCGAATTAATACCCTCTACTGAACGACCCTATTTCTTTTTTAAGATCTTCCAAATTCTTCAATGATTATAGGAACCAGGGTTGACATCAACTAATTTCGGTGGAGCTCTCTAAACTTTTTTGTTCTGAAGTTATGAATTTTATTCAACATTACATTATTTGTCTCAATTGGGGTTTATCATTTAAGAAAACTAGATAGTCAAAATAGACTAATCTATCATAAAATGGAAATGTTTCTGGTAGAAGCTCATTATTTAAGTCTCTCTCTCTAACTGAATTACTTTTTAAATGAGTGTAGATGTCACAATTGTCTGAATCAAATCTTGAAGTAGTGATTAAATACAGGGAGTCTTAGTTTGTTATAGTTCGTAGCTGAAATTGGTTCGATGTCATTATTGAAGCGGTATTGTTTTGTGGTCGGTTATTTGGGCTGAAATACTTGATCTGAAATAGTTCGTGAGTGGTAATTAACGATGAAATTGGCTCGTGTAAAGTAAAAAAGCTGAAATTGTTTCATGGTCGATTATACCAGCTGCAATTGGTTCGTGGGAGGTAATTAAAGCTGAAATTGGTTCGTGGTTATTTGAGCTGGGATTTGTACGTGGTAGGTAATTGTAAATGAATTTGGTTCATTGTTAGTGGTAGGTAATTAAAGGTAATCAATGAAATTGATCATGGAAGTTAATTACAGCTGAAATTGGTTCGTGGTGGGTAATTAAAGCTGAAATTTGTTCGTGGTAGGTAATTGAAGCTGAAATTGATCGTGGAAGGTAATTAAAGCTGAAATTGGTTCGTGGTAGGTAATTAAAGCTGAAATTGATCATAGTAGGTAATTAAAGTTGAAATTGGTTCGTGTAGGTAATTAAAGCTGAAATTAGTTCGTGGTAGGTAATTAAAGCTGAAATTTGTTCGTAGAAGGTAATTAAAGCCTTATACAAAAGGTATAGTGTTTGTCAATCGGGCTGCACACTCTTAAAGAGCCTACAATACCGTTAACTGTTTGTCGATTACTGGTGACGAAAACTGATATCACCAAATCGTTATTAGTCACAATGAATAAGTTTGGAATTGTATTAATGTTCCTACTATGATGCTATGATGGTGATTTATCGGAAATAAATGTAATGCTGACAGTCGGATTAGGAGACAGCATGGGGTTTATAATACGCTACTTTTTATTATAAGCACTGTTTTATAACAGATTTACCAAATATAGTTACATTAGTTACATAAAGAATCAATCAGTATTAGTTTTAAGCCCATCATCTGTGTAACACCTTGTTCCTGAGCAGCGCGATGTATTTGTCTTATCATATAGATTTTCGAAGCAAGATATTCTAGTCCAGTTACATTGATTTTAATCTAGTAAATTTGACAAGGATTAAAAACGGTCTGTTGGGCATTCTGCTTCACAAATCCGTAAAAATTTTTAAAGGAAATATAATTAAGTTTACAAACAATGATGATATACAGAAAAGTATGCAATTGTAACAAATTACTTCAACATACTGCCAGCCAGCAACGAAAATTGAACAAAAGTTTGCATCACTTGCCCTTTGAATGCAGCTTTTAATATTTTGAAACTAATCTTTGATTAGAGACCAGTTTGTTTGTGTTTTGCTACAAGTATTGTAAAGAAGGTTTTTCTTGTTTGTTAATGTGAATTAATGACATTTGTAGCTTATATTCGTATTGCTGAAATTCATTGTGTTTCATGTGGAATATGTCATATCCCGTCCTTCAGAGGGTTATGGATTTCAAATACTGAACAAGAAGCGGTATCAGTGCGGCACCTGTGAGGTACAGAGGGGCTCAAAATATGTGTCAGAACTCACCAAATCAATTATATCTTTCAAAAGTACTCTGAGAGAACCCTTTCAGACGCTTCACGAGAGGCTAACGACAATAACACCCCCACAAAGCCGCCTCGATAGCTGTCACCCCATCGAGTCAGCTTGACCCCCGGTCTCCGATATGTTCCTGATAACAAAATGTCATATTTTGTATTAAAGACAGAGGTCATAATATGGTCGCAAACCTAATCGCAATGAATAAATGATGAATATAAGACTGAGACTAAAAGTCAAGAGAACACAAATTTTCTGGCATGATTACACAATGAACGGAATTTAACTGTTCCAACGTGTTATTTGGCGAGGGTTGTGGTTGCTTTGTATACTGGTGATTTGGGTTTTATACAACCAATATGCATTACTACCAAGGTTTAGGAGCTAATCCAAAATCAAAAGATAAGTCGGATCGACGATGGGAATGGTGAGGATGATATTAACCCACTTTAGTTAATTGGATTTATAGGGAATCAAAGGGCAACAATTGTATATTTGATACAACTGTGTTCAACCTGATCAGTTTTTCTAGATTTCAAGAAAATGTGAAGTAGAAGCGGAAGTACCTTGGGGAGAATAATGTCTTCATTTTCAATGTGTTATCAAATTTCGTTCTCAAATATATTCCGTTTTAATGTCAATAGTCTCAGTTTTCAACATCTAATTTGTTTCTACCCAAAGCTTTCACAAACCTAATACGACTTATTGGCCTTTAATCGTTAGTTTTCATATTGCTTCATGGAGAAAAAAAAGTGTTTAATTTGGGTTTACGCTAAATGTCTGCAGGGATTATTTCTGTAATCTACTCAGGAGGAAAATGAATAGTTTAGTCGGTTTGTTTGTTGAAGATCCATTTGGAGGTGATGCACTTTTTATTGATTAAACTTAGTTTAATCACGAAATCTTTAACCGCAGGTCTATCATTATTCCCTAGACGTGAGCTTATTAACCGAATGTCCATTATTATACATGATGGTCTTTAATACACTTTGTGTAATATGTTGTATCCAGCGATGCCTTAGAAAATTAAATTAAACTTAAAATTTCGAATTCATAAAATTAATGTGCATGCAGCTGAATTCTCAAGTGTGCCCATGGATTTGATTATTTTCGCTCAACAATGGACTTCTTAAACAAATGCGCTGATTTGTAATTCAAGTACCCTATGCCCTTTACTTGAGGTTTTTAATCTAATGCCTATTATATACTCTTTGGATTTAAATCGTGCTTCAAACATCATGCCCTTCGACTTTAATTGAACTTCTTCACCAACTGCCCAATATATGCCCAAATTTCATTAAAGGAAAATCCTTGTAATTCTTGTTTTATGAACTTCTATATGGTTATAACTTTTTCAAATCATATTTTTCATTATATTATTAACATTGCTGTTAGATTTAAAGATATATTATTGGTGCAAACTCTAAACTAAATTCCTATATATTCTTTGAACCTTTACCTTACCTTTTGAGAACATACAATAAGGTAGCCTTCGGTCCACTTACTACATACATAAGGTTACGGTCTTGGGCTCCCAAGCTTTGTCATTATCATGAATTTGATACCCCTCATGATCCGATGCACGAAGAGAATCATTGTCTCACCACTTGTTGATCATCGTTGTCTAAGTTTATAAATCTGTTATATTTTTTAAATTTTTTCACACAAACCAAGAGTTTTATTCTTCCTAATTTACATGCGTAGGATGTAGCGAACATTTGTTTGAGAAATTGGAATATATGCCCTTCTCTATAGGTACTTGTTTCATTCGTACGTGATAACAAACATGCACACCAGATTTTATCAAAATCCATCCAGACCAGCTGTCTATCTTGTCCAACGCGTTTTTCAAGGGAAATAACTCATATCAAATATTTTTTTTTATTTGTCTGATTTTAAATAGAATTCAACCTTAATAACAAACATTGACACCAAATTTTATCAAAATCAATCTAGAAACCATTTTCAAATAAAATTAAACGCATTTTCAAGGGAAATTTTTCGATTTGTGTGACAATAAATAGGGTTCATCCTTAACAAACACTCATGCCAAATTTGATCAAAATCCATCTAGAAACCAGTTCTCTATTGTGTCCAAAAGGACTGTTCAATAAGGTGGGTTAGTACATTATATGATAGACACAATTGCAATTGATCAGTGCAAGTTTGTTTTGATTCATGGAGAGTTATGATTGAATTTTTCATCAAGTATGCCATTTTACTTGAATCTATACCAAATAAATCTTACATAGACTGCTCCGTAGTTCTCTATCCTTGCTGTCAAGGCAAGGTCTGACAATTTATATTCTGTTCGTGAATTATATAGGTGAGTATATCAGAGAGTTGATAAGTCTTATTGATCGAATCTGTTATCTGTAAGATAACTCATCACCGAATAGAGAAATATATTTTTATTCGAACCTCCGAATTGAACACGATAGCTAGTCATTTCTATCACCAGCTTCTTCATTTAATAGCATACTATACTAGCAAACGCTATTAAAATATTAAAGAATTGTTCAATCTTTTTAATATAGCAATAGCACAATGAGAATCTGATCGGGCATATTGTGCCATCAACAACAAACAAACAGCATCAACAAAACAGAAATAATGATAATAAATGCATAGGATAATCTTTGCAGTTGCAATTAGTACAAGCACGGTTGCATTATATATATATAATTTTGATCAAAGGTCGATTGCATATTCACCCGAAACTATTAAGTATATACTGTGCAAAAAATGCTGAATTAATGTACTTTTGTGGTGTGATGTTTTAACCTTTTTTAAGTATAAAAAGTAACGTGATATTTTTTCTGAAAATTCCGATCTACACAAAAAGAATTATAATTTAATGCATTAGAAATTTCCCTGAACTTTAGCTTTCTCTATGTATATACAAATAACGAAGGACGTTGATTATGTCTTTTCGATTATAGATTCTCATCCTATAAAGCATGTTAATTAATGTTTATGGAGGATTAATGAGAAGAAGGATAATGGTAAAGCGATAAACTACCGACTTGTTAAGTGGACAATAATTATTATCTTATAAAGGTCCTTCGCCTTTGTCAGTAATGATTAATAGCGGTTTTGAGACACTATGACTATGAAGCAAGACATTCTATGGAAAGAAGTCTTCGTCCGACCGGAATTAACGTGGGTGTTATTCTTGTGTCATTTCTCCAATAATATATAGAGATAAGAAAACATGCTTAGTTGTAATTACCCTCGAGAAGGACCTTTTACACCATTTTAACAGTAATGCAGTGAGACCATCTCCAGAGAGCTGTCGAGGATGATTTATAGAAAGAATTATTCTTGGTTGAAATAACTAACTAAAGACATTAAAAGACCTTTTGACCATCTTGGCATTTGTTTTGCCGAACCCTTGAGAAAGACGAAATGATTTGCCCTTTGCAACAATTTAGTAGATGTATCATTATTGTTCATATAATTCGTCTTAGTCCAAAATGATTTATTAACGGTTGGAAACATGCAATGGCTGACGGCGGCACCTCCTCTTTCACGTTAAAGCGACAGATGTGCCATTTTGGAGGAACTGATACGAGTCTTTATTTTGTGTAAAGTCTTCAGACGTACTAGAAATGAACGAAAATCGCTTAATTTCATCCAAACATGTACCTCAAACTAGGAATTTTTATTTCTATTTATATCGATGTCTTTTCGTTTTGAAAATTTTGAACGCGGATAATTCTGGACGCTCATGGATTTGAAGGTCCAATTTCGACGGTGAGCTGTGAACACTTACAGTTTGGCTTGTCGAAAAAAATGTCGCATCTGTCTCTTTTAATCGGGGTTTGATGACCAATGTTACTAGTGTCTGTAAGCTTTCTCAAAAACGCAGTTTATGGTCGAAAATATTTCTTAATTGGACACAACGAATAGCTCAACAAGGTAAAACTAAAACGAAGACCAATACCCAAACGATCGTGTACCTACTTGACACCAAGACACTGCAGCTCTCATACGTCGTTTCTATCTGGAAAAATCAGAATAATATCTATTAAGAACTTTGTTACGTGTCATGTAGGGATAAAATTCAATGCCACGAAATCATTAATTACCTTATATCCATCTTGAAAGTAAAGGTTCTTAATAGCTGTCTGATGACCAAGACGACTCACATTCAGAATTCAATTTTTAGAAAACTCTTCACGACATCTGAAGCTTACAAAATTTAATTGTTAATTCTCGCTACATACAGAGGCACGACGAAATTCCAAGAAAGGTTATAACTTTCACATTTTCTACTGATCGAGAGTATAATTTGTCAGTGTCGATCATTGGAAACGATAATAAATAGGTTTGTGGAGAGGACATGTCGTGTCTCGGTTGTCAAGTTCAAGTATTTAGACGAAAACTATCCAGATGTTCTGGTATTGTGGTACTAGAAGTTCGGTATACAAGATTGCCTTATCTTGTTAAATTGATAATGCTCGACGGTTTCCCCACTGATGATTCAGATTAAGATGCTGACGTGAAAAAGTTGTTACGACGGGACAGTAGGCCTAAGGCAGTGTTAAAATAGCGATGGCCATAGTGATACGCCCACATTTGATATGGTGGTCAAGTTGACTTGAGCTATCAGTTAATGAAACATTTTGGATCTAGGTATTTAATTCATTCTTACGTGATTACAAACATGCTCACCAAATTTGATCAAAATCCAGCTCTCTATCTTGTCCACAACACATTTTCAAATAAAAATTTAACGCGATTTCAATGGAAATAATTCATATCAAATATTTTTTTTATTTGTCTGGTTTTAAATATGGTTCATCCTTAGGTGATAACAAACATTGACACCAAATTTTTTATCAAAATCCATGAGACCAGCTCTCTATCTTGTCCACAACACATTTTCAAATAAAAATTGAACGCGTTTTCAAGGGAAATAACTCATATCAACTATTTTTTTATTTGTCTGATTTTAAATAGAGTTCGTCCAAAGGTGATAACAAACATTGACACTAAATTTGTATCTTACTCAATCAAGAAATCCGCTATTTTTGTGTTCTAAGTACATTTTTAAATAAATATTTAACAAGGGCAATAACTCATATCCAATATTTTTCGATTAGTATGATTTTAAATAGGGTTCATCCTAAACAAACATTCATGCCAAATTTTATCAAATCCATCAAGAAACCAGCTCTCTATCGTGTCCAAAACAATTTTGGACAGACTCGCAGGCAGACAGACAGACAGAGGTGCAGTGTGTACAGAAATTGATGATAAGTGGGCTAAACTGATATTCTCCCATTACATTGTAGTTCTAGTTCAGTCAAACCATGGAGGTACACAAATGTACGATGAAAGCATTTTTTTAGATAACGTGAATTCCCCAAAAGTTCCAAAAAACTAGTAACAACTTTAAAATTCAGCAGATAGATTAGATTTTCTCAAGTAATATTTACGAGTAGATTTCGATTATTCCGACTTCACATCACATATTCCTGTTAGCTACTTACTTTGTCATAAATTGATATAAATGTTGTTTTTTTACATTGTCTTAATCTTTAATGTGAATATAATGACAAGCTACATCATTAAATAACAATACTAGTAGGCATTCTTATAGTCTTTCTCTATAGTAGACGTTTATGGTCTACTGGTTGGACGCCGACCATTATATTCTCTGTTGAAGGCTATCTAATACCGATAACAGCACATATCGAGTATTGTGATTATCGTATTTTACTGATTAATACATATTTCCCTTTCAGTTTTGTTTTATAATGCTATCTGTGTACAGAATATTGTTTAGGATCAGTAGACAGTAGAATCATGTAATATGTGGACCGTATATGGAATATATATCTAATTTGCTGTATGGTTTCAACCTGTCGATTGGTGTTAAGCAAACCAGAATGTTAAAGATGGTGTCTCAAAAGATTTAATAAAAATAAATGCAACATCACTCTTTCCCCAGCATTGTCTTTAAGCCATCGAATTGTTACCTTGTTATGTCTTAAGTAGGACGTAAAACTCCATTCATTTCATTATATTTTTTAAGTCTTACGCGGTATGGTTAATCTTTCAGTTGTGTTGAAATAGATCTTATGGTTAAGGCCTTTTTCCACTTACGCCGAAACGAAAACGAATCCGTACCGAAAAAAATATTATAATGTTCACCAACTTTCCAACAAACAACAAAACCATAACGTAAGACATACGAAAATATGCACGAATGCAATTTCTAATTTTTATACGCCCACATGAAATGGGGGGCGTATATTGTCGTCACCCATGTCCGTCGGTCCGTCCACAATTGCTCGTAAACACTCTACAGGGCACAATTCTTGACGGATTTTAACGAAACTTAGTATGTGAGTTCGCAATCACCCAAGGATAAACCCTATTGAAAATCAGCGAAATCGAAAAATATTTAGCATGAATTATTGCCCTTGTTAATTTTAGCTCGTAAACACTCTAGAAGGCACAATTCTTGACAGATTTTGACGAAACTTGGTATGAGTGTTTGTAATCACCCAAGGATAAACCCTATTGAAAATCAGCGAAATCGAAAAATATTTAGTATGAATTATTGCCCTTGTTCTTGCAAACGCGTTCAATTTTTAGCTCGTAAACACTCTAGAAGACACAATTCTTGACAGATTTTGACGAAACTTGGTATGAGTGTTTGTTATCACCCAAGGATAGACCCTATTGAAAATCAGCGAGATCGAAAAATATTAAGTATGAATTATTGCCCTTGTTCTTGAAAACGCGTTCAATTTTAAGCTCGTAAACACTCTAGAAGGCATAATTCTTGAAGGATTTTAACGAAACTCGGTATGAGTGTTCGTAATCACCCAAGGATAAACCCTATTGAAAATCAGCGAAATCAAAAAATATTTAGTATGAATTATTGCCCTTGTTCTTGCAAACGCGTTCAATTTTTAGCTCGTAAACACTCTAGAAGGCACAATTCTTGAAGGATTTTGACGAAACTTGGTATGAGTGTTCGTAATCACCCAAGGATAGACCCTATTGAAAATCAGCGAAATCGAAAAATATTAAGTATGAATTATTGCCCTTGTTCTTGAAAACGCGTTCAATTTTTAGCTCGTAAACACTCTAGAAGGCATAATTCTTGAAGGATTTTAACGAAACTTAATATGAGTGTTCGTAATCACCCAAGGATAAACCCTATTGAAAATCAGCGAAATCGAAAAATATTTAGTATGAATTATTGCCCTTGTTCTTGCAAACGCGTTCAATTTTTAGCTCGTAAACACTCTAGAAGGCACAATTCTTGACAGATTTTGACGAAACTTGGTATGAGTGTTCGTTATCACACAAGGATAGACCCTATTGAAAATCAGCGAAATCGAAAAATATTAAGTATGAATTATTGCCCTTGTTCTTGAAAACGCGTTCAATTTTTAGCTCGTAAACACTCTAGAAGGCATAATTCTTGAAGGATTTTAACGAAACTTGGTATGAGTGTTCGTAATCACCCAAGGATAAACCCTATTGAAAATCAGCGAAATCAAAAAATATTTAGTATGAATTATTGCCCTTGTTCTTGAAAACGCATTCAATTTTTAGCCCATAAACACTCTAGAAGGCACAATTCTTGAAGGATTTTAACGAAACTTGGTATGAGTGTTCGTATTCACCCAAGGATAAACCCTATTGAAAATCAGTGAAATCAAAAAATATTTAGTATGAATTATTGCCCATGTCATTGAAAACGTGTTCAATTTTTAGCTCGTAAACACTCTAGAAGGCACAATTCTTGAAGGATTTTAACGGAACTTGTCATTAGTGTTCGTAATCACCCAAGGATAAACCCTATTGAAAATCAGCGAAATCAAAAAATATTTAGTATGAATTATTGCCCTTGTTCTTGAAAACACGTTCAATTTTTAGCTCGTAATCACTCTACAGGGCACAATTCTTGATGGATTTTAACGAAACTTCGTATGAGTGTTTGTAATCACCCAAGGATAAACCCTATTGAAAATCAGCGAAATCGAAAAATATTTAGTATGAATTATTGCCCTTGTTCTTGCAAACC
>NW_008708846.1:2162102-2328420 GCF_000327385.1 Lottia gigantea
TTGGAAGATTAAATTGAGTTGCTGGATAAGTAGGCTACTATAGGAAAAATATTTAGTATGAATTATTGCCCTTGTTCTTGCAAACCGTTCAATTTTTAGCTCGTAAACACTCTGGAAGGCACAATTCTTGACAGATTTTGACGAAACTTGGTATGAGTGTCTGTATTCACCCAAGGATAAACCCTATAGAAAAATCAGGGAAATCGAAAAATATGTAGTATGAATTATTGCCTATATTTTTGAATATAATCTGCAAATACACAATTCATGACAGACTTATTGAAATCACCCAAGGATAAATCTGATCAAAAATCTTGTACAACACGTAATTTTTATTCTACAAAGCAGAAGTTTAAAACAAATTTGACAATTTGATGAAATTGATCACAATCGAAACTAAACCTTTTGAAATATAAAATACAAGTTATTGCCGTTATTCTTACAAATGTGTTTGATTTTTAACTTGTGATGGCACAGTTTGTGATGGATTTGGGTATAAGTTGAATATTTCCTGGTGTCTATGTTTGCTATTTTCTAACAAATATTCAATTTCAAACAAAGCTATCAGTGGGCGTATATTACCTTGCCTGGCAAGCTATCTTTCCGTTTGAACTGTTAGCGTCATAGCTGTATTTAATTTCGAAGTAGTAGGTTACTTACCCTATCTGCTGCCTGTTTTTAATATAAGACTAGATTATATCTTAAAGTTACTCAAACAATCAATCCTGGTTCATTCAATATGGACATCCTCATATGTCTTTCTGAAATTATAATCTAACTCTGTGATAAAATATTCTCGGAAATATGTATCGAGAAGAGGTAAATATTGGACAGTGTATATTTATTGCCATGGTAATTTGGATCCATTTCCTTGGAAACCCGACACAAGTTAGGTGCAAGTGTGAAAGGTCTACCGAAAACGATTTTTTTTTTTTTCGTTTCTGTTACGTTTTTGCTTCGGCGTAATTGGGAAAAGGTCTTTAGTATAATTCCATATGCGAATTAAATCGTAACACATACAATTCACGAACTGCTCATGTGTTTAATGTATGTGCTTGAATTATTTGATCGACAATAATAATGTCTCTTTGGCCAGCCTGGCAATGTTTAAGATTGAAAATAAAGGTCCATTGACAAATATGATCGTTTAAGAGTACATAGAACCCTCTGTCAAAACAAAGTGAATAGTTTATATTGACTGGAATTACAATGGTAGTTCTGGTAATTGTTTCGTCACTAATAACTGTCAGTGTACAATTCAATGAATAAAATGTTGGAATTTAGAATAGCAAAGTCCAATGTAATTCTGATATCTTTGGAAAGAAATAACATTATTGAAGATTATACTTGTAGATTTCATTGTTAAAGTCACGACTGTAACTAGTAATCTATTGCAGGCCAGAAAAAAAGTCCAATGGATTACTAATCAATCGGAAGCGAGACGATAAAAATAAAGTTTTTATGTGATGACGCATATACAGTTCACAGGACTATAATACAATTAGTATTATCCTTGAATAGTTATACGACTGAATTACAAGCATAATTATCTTAAGGTTATACACAATATATCTTCTGTAATAAAATGTATGTAATTTTCTATAAATATCATTTTAATTCTTGAGACTCTGCCATATATAGAAAAGACGTGCAGTATAAAGAAATCGAAATATTCCTTGGTATTTTTGAAAGAATTATGCGATTTTCGTACATTTCTGGTACTTCTGAAGACTATTTACATAAACATATATATTCAAGACCCAAATCAATCCCCGAAAATGCCGAATCTGTCCCTTTAATATAAATTCTCCAAATTAGACACATTGCAGAATTGTATTGCAATTAGTCAATAGAATAGAATTGTTTTTTATAATTTGTTGGGTTCACACTTCACTCAAAATGTTTCCTATAAAAGAAACAGTTTATAACCACTGATTGTCTAAAAAGAATAAAGCGTCGAATTTACCTTTACTAAAACAGGGTTAAGGCAGTATAATTATGCTTACTTTTCAAGACACCTGATACCACTTTTCATTATGAAATACTTTCTCATTTGTGATTGATACCAATACCAATGTATTGTCAAACTTTCAGTTTGGATTTCGGATTTTGCGGATAGAATCCTTAGAACTTGGGGTTTTTTATATTAACTTATAGTGAGAACTATTTTAAATATAGCAAAGATCAATCTAAATCTAAAGCTCAATTAGTCATTTTTATTTATATCTCACTCCCACATAGTAAATGTTTAACCACAATCCAGTTCAATTTGTTATGTACTCTATTACCTTGATATTGCTTGTAATGGCATGCTACATTGGATTAGGCAATAATTAAAATAACACTAAAAGACAGTTTGAACAACTCTCAAGATCCGACTTCAATTCACCATTTTTCAATCTAGTGGTAACACTGGTGTATTAACTGGGCCATTACTTAATTCCGTGGTGTTAGTTGACAAATTCCTATTTGTTTAGTTTTCCATACTGTATTTTCCACCTAAAACAATGGCATTAATGGCATCTGATATGATGCCGCGATTCCAGTTTAAAGCAGAACCGCCTGTAATCATGTCCATTACCTGTGGGAAAGAACATCCATAGTTATCATCCAAATCGGATGAAACCCTACCTTCTATCGTGCTTACACGACTATTTTCGGGGCGAAGTCCTTTCGGAACACCTTCAATTTCGAAATCTGCATACCAAGTCAATGATAAGTATAGCCACACTGACACTTGCACGATTTTTGTCACCTCAATGCCGTGCAATGGTCATTTGCAGCTTTGTGGAGAGCATTTCTCATATTAAGCAGTTAGTATCATTAAGTTAATATTGGTTTGCCATGTAATTTCAAATATATTATATACACTTTAGATCTCGAACACTGTTTTTTTTGTAAATAGGGTGTCGTACTTACTTTAAGTCTACCGGCATCAATTTTGTAACCTGTTGCTATAGCACAGTAAAAACTATCCAATTTACTTAATGAATTTCTTAGTGAATAATCGTAAAGCAAAATTCGTAAGGAGAAATACAATCTCATTTATAAAACACTGTATATAGTGAAACTAAAGTTATTTTACCGCTTACGCGAAAAAAAGAAAGATATATTAAATACCTCTTATTAATACATATTTTCACTAATATTATATAATATTAATGTTACTAATGTTATATTATATTCTCAGAAAGACATGCGAGGACGTCCATTTTGTATGTACCAGGAATTTGTCTGAGTAACTTTAAGACATAACCTTGTTATATTAAAAATAAAGCAGCACTCAGGGTAAGTAGCCTACTCCTTCGAAATTAAATACAGCCATGACGCTGCTATCAGTTAAAAATAGTTGCCGAAAACGTCGTTTTCGTCTGACGTTACGGTTTCGTTGTATGTGGGAAAGATGATGAGCAATCTTTTTTTTTCGATACGGATTCGTTTTCGTTTCGGCGTAAGTGAGAAAAGGCCTTTATCTACTTTTACTATAACAGATTGAAATTCTGGTGCAAATATTCTCTAACTATCGTCATTGAAAAATCTTGAAAACTTTGCTTTTAAGCATGAGAAATCTTATGATGCACAATATAACATCTTTAATAATGGGCTAGCCTTGAGACTTGAGTTTTTACGGTTTTGGTAGTCTAAATATTTGATTTACCAGCTTATATATCTCAATTTCAGCTATTCGTGCCACTTTTCATAAATGAAACCGACGTTTGGTTTGGCTGTGGTTTGAATAATTATAACGGTGAATATTTAGTAGACATCAGTAGTTCCAGACGTAATAAAAAATAAATGTGGCATAACGGTTGACACAAACCCAGCTTAAGCAGAAAGTTTGGAGCAAAAAATGTTTAAATTAAATGCGATCTAGCATGATATACAGAATATTTCACACTTTGCATTGAATGTTATTCAACAACACTTAACTCGTAGCCTTGGCATAATCTATTTTCTATTGTTAACAGGCTTTTCATTATCTAATGAACTCCTTTAAGAACAGTCATTAAGCAGAAACTTGCAGATTTTCTGCCTGAATTAACACTACAAGCACTTCAATAGTTACTAAGTTGAGTTTAATCACTAAATTGCATGTCAGTAAACCAGAGAGTTAACAAGCTTGTATCATTAAAGAGTCTTTTGTAAGTGGAAATTTGAAAAGAAGTATTAAAAGAGAACGATAAAGTTCGCTTTCATAGCGTAAGGTTCCTTACCAGTTGCGAATAATGAAATAATGGTCATGAGTTCTGAACCCAACGATCATGCAACTGATGGCCACAATTCTTATTCGCAACCTTACCCAACTGGTGATCGATATTATGTAAGGACATCTTTACTGATTAATAGCAACTGCGTTCAATTGGATGTCGCAGGTTACAACCTCCCATGTCCACAAGATGGTCCTATTTTCTAGGAAGCCGAACATGCACAAGAAAATGTTATCGCGCTTAGATCCTTAAAGATTCAGACGTGTAGGACCCTACAAAAACAAAACAGATAAATTGCTGTTGTTTGTCGTACATGTAATTTGATAAAGTTTGTTTTTGTTAAGTTCGTTCGATGACTGATAACCAAAACATAATTTCTCCATTCTTGAAGATAAGAAAAAGGAGCATAAACGAAAGTAAAACAGGTTTAGCATCTTGGAATATACACTGCAACTACCTTCATTAAGCTGCGGCTAAGGAACCTTAAACTTTCCAACATCTACTCAGTTAAGTGAACAAATATAACAGTGCGATGTTTTATAAAATATTGATGAATCGCTGTACTATGTTTAGTTCAATTAAACAATAGACTAAAATAACTTTTTTATACTAATGAAGTTATCACCAGTTTAAGCGAATTCTTATAGAGAATATTTACTACTTTGACATTTGTACATTTTTATTTTAGACCTTTTATGAAAATCATACATGTCTATTTACTGGAGATTCTTACATTTATGAAAGCTCTCCTTCACACCAAGTCGCGACAAAGCGTAGGTGGTTAAGATTCCCGAGAAAATTGGTCTGTTCTCTTTTTGTGATGTATACAGAAATGGTTCTCAACACGCCTTATAACTGATTTCTAAGCAGTTGAGATCTTAATTTCATCCGGATGCACACTGCACAATGACGAAATTCCTCAAGAAAACAAAGCTCGATTATGAGGCGTGCGCAGTAAAACGTTCTCTACCTGTTTACATAAAATTCATCTGACTTTCTAAGAACTGTTCTTGCTCAATATTTTAACTTTTTCTCACTAAAACTGTTTAGAATGATAGTTTCTTCAAAAGAGAATATATTACCCGTACCAACCGTTGAAAATATAGACATATGCTGTAAATGTATCACCATTGTGTTTTCAAAATTGACTTACTTTCTTGTCCACCAAATTTCGAGTCTTTCTAAATATGGCTTTACTTTCAATTTGGAAACAATGCGTGTATGTCGGTCGATTAATAACATTCATGCGGTCGGAGATATTTCTGCTCATTCAGAAACGCTTCTGAACAAAAATAAAAGGTTTTAGATAGAGAAATGGCGTTTAAGACTTTTCAATGCAGCACTAAAATCAACTATAATACACTGCTTGTCATAAAAATGTGAATCGTTCATACATATTTTCCACTAGAAGAATTTCATTCATGAATTTATCAAAACAACTCTTGTGTTGATTCTCTTGTATGAACCATGATCGTTTGTCTATGCAATCAAAGAATTGGTTAAAGGGATTGTAGAGAGCATTTGTAATGCTAATGGAAGATATGAAATCAGGACACTGATAGTACACGTATCAATTTGCACCATTCCAATTTTCAATCCGACGTCTGTGGTTCTTGCAATTCCACTAAATCAATGCGATTGATGACATGACTAATCACAAAATAATATGCTTTATCACACGAGGCGCTTCGCGACATGTGATGTCATCAAATACCTAGTGAAATTGCAGGAACCACAGACGTCTGATTGAAAATTGGAATAGTACAGATGAATGCTATCACTGTCCACGATACACATACAAATTTCATTTCAATTAATTGTCAAGTGATTGTAATATTGCGGCCTTAACATAGTCCCTAGGTGTAGAGTCTTTAGGGGATAATTTTGACCTTTACTTACGTATGCTGGTCTCTCACCCACGCCTTGAAAACACAATCTTCTCAGCTTAACGTCTTCTTTGCGTTTTCTTTGTATTCTTACAATTATGACAGAAGCCCCAAAATTTTCGAATCCTCTATTGATATGAATTTCCCTCTAAAATCCACATCTTCTCGTAAACTTTCGGTAACCGGTTATCCAACTGTTGCCGTGTGTATACAGGATTAAATTTTTTTTGCCGAGATGTCGCGCATCATGTTAGCGAAAATGTCTTCAGTGCTTTATACTGAAAATATAGTATATTATTTAAGTTATCAATGATGTCTGAAATGGACAAGGGGTAAATGCTCCAAAACGTTTCCACTTCAATAGGTCTCCAACATAGGTGAAATTAGTAATTAAAACGTTATTACGATTCCATCGAAGACATGCCTGCTATTTCAAGCATCGTCTTGTGCTAATCAAGTTAATTTCCTTAACATTAACTGGAAAATATAATTCAATTCATAAAAGTTTGGAAAAACTCTAAGTGGTGTAGTGTTGGGCGTAAACAAGTTGTAAAGAACTGCTTTAGATGCTGTTAATAATAAGCCATGAACACAATAATACAGTTAGTACTCACAATTTCTTTTAAATGAGTCTATTATTCAGTCTAAAACTGAGAGTAGTGAAAGTGGTACTGGACGATTTCAATGAACAGCAACTCAGAAAAGTCTTCACATTTCTTCCAATATGGCTTCTAAACGGCGTTTAAAATCACAATAATGATGAATGTGTTATTGTTTTTGTAGATGCATGATTAACTGATTTTAACCAGCCCACTGACTATCAAATTATAATCCTTTCAAGATGTTAATCTTTTATAAATGTTATATGACGTAGTTATTTGAAGTTGAACGGATAGCCTTCCACTTGTGACTTGTGCTATTGATATATATTTCCTTTACTAATGAGGTGCGAAACCACTGCCTTTTATCGTCAGAGCAGGCCATGCTTCGCACTAGCTTCTTTCAATTTAATACGATGTTCGTCAATTTGATATAAATGTCAAACGTAATTAGAACAGAATGAGTTAAAGTGATCAAAGCAGACAGCCACCAAATAGGATTGGCCCTTAAATAATTTATCATCTTCTTGGCTATTTTTAGTTCTAATGTGATATTATTTCTATTTTAGGTAAGTGAATGATGCAATGAAAATAAATTGTTATGTGAGTAAGTAGTTTTAGTATTCTAATCCCTGTATTACTCAGCGAGGGTCCAATGCCGGATTCTCTAAATGGTGAGAAGCCGCGGTGGCTCAATGAGTTGGACGCTTGCTCGCTAACCTGAAGGTCAAATGTTCAAACCTTCGGATTTTTCAACCCGGTTTCACCCTGTCAGTGATGCAGGTAAGAGGGGCTGACATCGAATAGCGTCTAGTCGTTTGTACATAACCGAGCTCGTGCCCTGCAGGCTGTGCACGTTAAAGATCCTTTGACAGATGGAAATCGAAAAGATTAGACTGATGCAACTGTCCTGGCAAAATTTCTCTCATTGCAACATGCATGGCGATGTTCGTCTTCATTAGCCCACATTATACAGAAAAGTAGGACGTAAATTTCATGTAGATGCATTGAGATATCTAATCTTAATATCCCTGACCAATTATGATTGACATGTCAGTGAATACTACTAGTTGTAGTTGACTCAGCATGCTCTCACTCATCTTCATGAAGATCGGTTTACTACATTTTGATTACACAAGACCAACACATTCAAATGCAAAATATTATACTGTAAAAATAGTCATTTACTCATTGTGGAGAAATTAAGCTCAATATGCAAAAGCTTCAGAAATTATGGGTAAATGCTTACCAATGCGCTAAAACTTACAACAATTTACACAATTGCAACTGCCAGAATCTGTTTGTCTAATTTTTCCAACGACAACTCTATACCTCTATTTAGATGACGAGAGGAAGTGCATAATCGCAGTTTTAATCAGTTTGTTCATTTTCTGTTTTCTATATAATGTAGCTCGCCAGAACAAGGGCATTTTACTGAATATTTTTCGATTTTTCTGATTTTTTATTCTTTGGTTATATCATACACTCACACCAAATTTCGTCAAAATCTGTCAATAATTGTGCCTTCTAGAGTGTACACGAGCAACTATAGACGGACACGGATGACGCCAATATACGACCAATTTAACGAAGGCGTATAGAAATCTGATCTTGTTGCATACCTGAGAAGGCCAAATGTATCACTCAGTGGATCGTTGTTGCCAGTGAGATGCTTTGAAACGTCAGTCACCTGAGCCCCGATTTAAAGGATTTATATGATAATTACAATTAACAGCGACCGTGTCAGATCATACATTTGGTGCACTGATTTAAAAGAATCTTTAATCAATTCCTCTCGTTTCTTCCCTCGTTTAATCGGAATTAATCTTTCGTCTTTTACCGATATAATTTTACGCCTTCACGAATCACCCATTTATCGCATTCGATTTCAACAGTATGTTTTAGATTATGTCTCTCCCGGGACTATTAAGTCAGATTGGATTCTTATGTTGAAGATGAATACTTTTTTATCAGTTGTTAGTGACACGTACTGCTTGAAAACAATATTTCATTGATAGTTTGCTTAATGGTTGTATGTTAAATAGAAAATGTTTTTGTCGAACGTAATGGAAAGAAAAAGTTCCATAATTTGTAAATTACGGCACTCGATGTGAGATTTATTGCCATCTTCCATATCATCGCTTTAGACACAATTTCCAATGCAAAATATCGCTTCAAAAGCAGCTACTTATATATTTTCATTGGTGAAAATATGAGCAATCCATGGATTGCAACGATTCCATATACGATGTACATATAATATACGTAGTTCGCCGCACTTATCAACTGAGCATTTCAGCGGTTCCTACAATCCGTATGTTTATTTAATGTATTGCGGCAAAATATTTTGACCGGTTTTTATTATCAAACTGCTCTAATAGAAAATGTATTTGAAGAAAGCAGGGTCATATCAATGAGAGTTACAGTGACTCAGTGGTGATGTCTTAGATGATTTATACTTTTTAGATAATCTGAGCTTATCTTAATGTAATATATCATTTATAAGATCCCAAATTAAAAACAAATTCAACACACCACTCAATCACTCTGTTGTTTTTGGAGAATTCGCTGTTCAGGCCTTAATATAGATTAAATAAACCTTACTTCAAAGTTGTGTCTTCATTCATTTGCACTATTGTGTATGAAACAAATATCTCAAGGGAAGACCAGGTCGACCTGTTGCTAGTAGTCGATATGTTTCGATAAAAGCCGTCTGCCACGCATCCTACCAGATGCTGTGAATCTTCGGCCCACCGGATATAGCCCTTTATACGATATTTAAACGCCCGTCTGTCTATAATTTCTCGTATACACTTCAGACGGCAATCAGGGTGGATTTTGACAAAGTTAATGAAATTGTATATTATTCACAAGCATGATGATTTGTCATAACTTTTCCTATATTACCTAACTTATTGTTATTCCAATGTTTTGGCAATCTTTATGTTCCATTTGCGGTTAAGAGTTAATGTACAATAGTCGCACCCGGATGACATTATGAATAAACCAAGTATTATATCAGATAGTATGTGATAAAAAGATATGATTTATTAACATGGCCTTATGACTTCTGATATGATGATGTTATACCAATAATATATTGTTATATATATTGATTACGTTTGATTTTGATTTGGTTTTCCAATGAGACAGATTTTTGATGGATACCTTTTAATGTCTACGTTTTGTACCAGAGTTATTTTCTGTATTTGTTAATGTTGCAAACTTTGCTTTTAGTCATATTTTTACAATTATGGTAGCATTAAAACAAAACTTTATCTGGAAGGGGGCGGGCTCGTCTGAACATGTCGGGTCAAATTACGTGACATAAGTAATGTGTTGTATTATTGCAGATCATAAACTGAATGCTTGTGAAATTTCTGTTTATAGCAACACCGTCATGAATATACATAGCTTCAAGTTAATTTCTAGTCTGTATATTCAATGCGAGTAAAAGTCTTTGTCAAGCAATATATTATCGGTTCGTATAAAAGAATTCAATTTGTATCACAAATCGTTAAATTTAAGACTAGAAAATCAGTGATCAAAAAGTGTTCAAATTTTTCTTTAATTTTTTTTTCTTTTTGGATCATTAAGTTAAAATCATAAGACATTAGCGTGCACAAATCAACGTATAGTTTAAGTTTATCTTATCAATGCACTCTTCTTCCTGGTCACTGATTAGATAGAGCCTTTTGTTTTACTCGATTGGATCATATGATGATTTTTGGGTGGTAATGTCCTTTATCAAAAAGGCGTTGATTAAATAGATTGCTATTATGACACATTATGAGAAACAACTAACTGATTATAACTTCTTTTTTATAATGTCTACATGGAGATGTAGATGTATCTTGCCATTGACCCCCATCCGTTCGTCCGTCCTTCCGTATATCTTGTGAACACATAACAGACTGCATTTTTATCTGATCTTGATGAAACTTGATCTTCATATATATCTTGATGAGATCTCAGTCAAGTTCGAATCTTGTAATATTTGGACGGATGTTGTTAGAGTTATTGCCTTTGCCTTTGAGTGGAATCGCGTCAAATTTGTATTGTAGGTAAGATAGAGGCCACAGTTTTATCCGATCTTGGCGTAGCTTTGAATGTAGGTATATATTGATTAGACCCGGGTCAAGTTCCGGCACATAAACTAAA
This sequence comes from Lottia gigantea, assembly GCF_000327385.1. Lineage (NCBI taxonomy): Eukaryota > Metazoa > Mollusca > Gastropoda > Lottiidae > Lottia > Lottia gigantea. The sequence goes on from NW_008708846.1 coordinate 2,172,957, forward strand.
ATGAGTTGCCAGATTTAATACTTCCTGAACCTTGAAGAGGTAGAAACGAATTTCATAAATTTCATGTGACATAAGCACGAGTGAAAGATTCTATTTATCACTCAACTTTCAATAAGCGTACATTTTCCTTAAATTCCTTGCACTGTCTTTATAGGGCCTTGATTTTCATAAGTTCCACCTTTTTGCACCTTTCCTTGTGCGTAACAAATCTAGATGAACACGTTCATATGATAAATGAATAGAAACTTTTAATCAAAGTTTTGTTATTTGGAACAATTTCATGTCCTTCGCCTCCAATTTTAACACGGTACACGGTGCATGAATTAGCATAGTTATTAACCTGTGCTACGAATTCATATCGTTTTTAAGAACCTGTGTTATTAACCCGGGAACAGAACTGTTGCGTGATAAATATGTATATGGGGAGATACAAGGCATACAAATTTCACATCTTCTTCATCCATACCACATCGCCATAACAAAGTAAAAAGTTTGCTCTGAACATGGATCTAACACAGTGGCAGTGGAATAGCCTAATCTTTGATATTCGTCTTCCACGGCCATTGCTTCCGAGAATTGGTCTCATCATCTAACTTACATGCACAACCCCCATCAGAAAAATGCCCGTGAACCCAATCATTTAGCTGTAACCTCGATAAGCTGGAAATGATCCCGACTAACTGTAATTATTGAAGTAAGATTAATGTTAGAGAAAGAAAGTAATTACTTCCCAAATCACAGTTATAACTGATGTAGACTTGCATAATATAAATAATGTATGTATAAATATATCACACGGTGTTTGATAGTATGTCTCAATTTACAACCACAGGACTGTCGTATGTCAAATTCGTATGTCACAAGCTAACTCGAAAGATCTCACAAATCAGCTCGACCCAATTCATACAATTCTATGTAATGCTAGATATCGTAATCAGATAGGAGATAGTGTACTTTGATCAGATCTTACACGAATATAATTATCAACATTGCAATTGCATAGAAGCTTTTATCATGGTTGGCAATGGAAGGTTGTGAAGAGCCAGTTGGATAATTATGTGAAGAGATTTAAATGCCTAATACATTGGGATACTAAATTGGAAATATAGCTCTTGGTGTTTGGAAAGTGATACGTCATTGGATAATGTGTGTATTTTCATGAGCAATTTAATAAGTAACATTTTCAAACACTGTTGTTGCAGTATGCAAACAGGTGACAGGTTTCTTGCAGAATTTTTAAAGTGGTTCAACCACGTGCTAAACTGTTTTGAATTTGAAACTAAGAATATGAGGATAAAATATGATTTCTATGAAGTGTTTTTCAACTGCTAGATTGATATTTTTCTTAGATAGACCTACTACAGTTAAGCGAGGCCTGAAAAGAATATTTTGCCAAGTCACCGAAGTGGAATATCTAGTTAAACTGCGATCAATATCCAATTTAAGTCGCGTTTGAAAAGTAAGAAGTATGTACAATTGACCAAGGATCATTAAACATTCAAGCCTACCAAACAATGGCAGTGAGCCATGTGCATACGACATTGTCAAATTACCTTTGATCATAATATATTCAGCAGGTTGCTAATGATGCAAGGCTGACGGTTCTTTGATGGTGAAAAGTTAGAAAGTAGTCGGGTTATGAGTAACGAAGACCTTAAGCTGGAATTTTACATTAGTATAATTATGAATTTTGGACAATAGGAATTGAGTGACATTAGGAGTTTTGAATGACTGAATTCAAAACATGACTGGATTACCAAGACAAAGTTTGGGTTCAGCATTTATCTTGATGTGCTTCAAAAATTGGAATTTGTTACAATTATACTTATAGTTCGTTAAACATCATCATTGTTTCGCCTCAAAAAGAAGTCGAATAGTAGCTGTTCTTATATTATGGATCGTATAATGTAAGATGTAAATGATAAGAGTTTCATTAAATTCATAATTAAGTGGAGTAAGTTAGTTTCGAGGAACGGAGGGTCACTAAAGGCCGATAATCCTACATCAGGAAATAATTCAGGTACTCCTAAACTAGCTTCTTGAAGTTCTTTTAAACCACATTTTGTCAATCAATATTGTTTCCGTATCGTGTCTCGTATGGTGTTTATGGTGAAAACAGCGATATATGGTACACTACAATGGACAGTAGTAGGTTACTAAATCTTTGAAAGTGTCAGAATGGTCTCTTATGCATCATTTGCTTTAGTGGAATGTCTTAAAAGCTTTTTGTTGCTTTTTGACAAATAGATAACGAAGTGGTACAAATTGGCGCCGTCATGAAGATCTTCTAGTTCTGATTGATTATTTTTTGTTTATTTCTATAGTACTCTATAAATGTTTCATTACATTAACTGACTTCGATGGATACACATTTACTTTACTGGTGATTTGTGTATTTTTCTTGCAATCTTCAGTCGTCGTGTGACATGATGGTCTTTTACGTTACTTTGAAAACAGGAAAGTTTGGTTTGAATCCCAACAGAAGTGTGACAGCGTGGAAAATGAATGCATTCTAGGATGTCATGTTTTAGAATAATTAGGATATGACAAATCTTAATATCAGTTGTTCCATTGCAGACTGCAACGGAACAAAAAATGGAACCGATGACGACGTACCATTTTTTATTCTAAGTCAGTCCTCGCAAATTGGATTAATAATTTTATATACCGCAACAGCATTAACGGCAATAATCGGAAATGTGCTAGTCGTAATTGTGTTCGCTAAAGGTCGCAGGTGTCGGACGGATATACGGCCTTTCTTAATCAACCTTGCAGTTGCTGATCTCATCATGGCTGTGTTCTGTTTACCTTTTACATTTTCGTCTGTCATGTTAAAAACATGGATATTTTCTAGACCGATGTGCCCTCTAGTATTGTGCATGCAACACTTGTCCGTTTCGGCTAGTGTCTTTACGAATATGGCGATCGGAACGGATCGTTTTCTTGTAGTGATGTTCCCTTTAAGGTCCAGATTGGCAGCATCACGTTCAAAGTATGTACTCTTTACGATATGGGTGGGTGCAATAGCGTTATCGTCTGTGCAGTTAGTGGTCAGCCGAGCTGAGGATATATATGTTGGGAAATATCATATTGTGTCATGTGACGAGGTGTGGCCTTCGGAAAACGCTCGCAAAACATTCACGTTTTTTGTTTTGTTAATAACATATATAATACCCTTGTGCATTCTGTCTGTGACTTACTCTATAGTTGGAGTATTATTGTGGCGACGAACGGCTCCTGGAAACGCCGACGAAGCTCGAGATTCCAATCAGCTACGAGCTAAACGAAAGGTAAGTTTTATGACTCTGTGTATACACTTATTATTAATCGAAGTTCTGTTATTGCCCAGGAAACCAATGAAATCGTTTAAGTTTTGCACATAAAAAAAAATGAATCGAATACTGTTACCTTTGATCCAAGAAATGTTACTTTCAAATACAAAATTAAGCCCTTTCTCGGATATAACTGCTCTTATCCGCGTACTAAGAAACGGTCTTCAATATAGCTTTTCGATTCATTTCGACAGTATAACCTATCTTTGTGTTAAAACGCAGTGATGTAAATTTATTAGAATGTTAAAGATGGATTCCCTTTATGAATAGAAAGTGGAGGTGCTCTAATGACTTGAAAAAATACCAGTTTGTCTCTCCATATTTAATTCATAATTTGCTAAATTAGAAGAGAATTACCAGCAGAATTCCAATGAGTGGCCGATCAAGAAAGGTCAAAAATACTTTTTTTGTTTATCCAGACTGTACATACATGGACATTTCTGATTGGTTAAAACTCTTAATTATATGCAATAAGTCCTTTTTCTGACTCTACTCACTGTCAAAATGTCGAATAGAGGCTAAAATAAAGACAGATGTTTCGGACTAGAACAGTGCGTACAGATAGCATTAAATGTGGATTATTTATAGTCTGCAGTAATAGTGTAATAATAGTGACGTCAGTAGAGCTAAATGTGGATCATAAATATGAAAAGATGTGATAGAAAGTCTTTCATCTTCCATTATTAATAAATTATTGACATAAGATAATGGTGATAGATACACTGTTACTTCACGGGTTTAGGCAATAATTATGTAAAGCGGGATCCAAACAACAGAAGACAGATCCTTCATCTTTTGTAATTATTTTTCGATTGAATGTACGCCTTCTTTAAAATTTACAGACTGGGCGCTACATAACAATTTTGGTGGAAGGGAATCGACCTGTCTTATGTTTGGTCTTGGCTGTGTTGTTTTTTTCTGTTTATCTATTTGTCTGTGACATGGAATTAAAAGATAGCTTGTAAGACAATGCCAACTGTCTGAAATTATCAAATACAAATCTTTTCATACTGACGCCATAAGCATGACTAAAAGCAGATAAAATGTGTAATTGTAACTTTTTAACATTATACCAATTTTAAGGTTTAAATTTAAGGTTGTTGCCTGTAAAAGTTGTTCTCGTTTCTTGATCTAAACATGTTTTTGACTGTTATTTAAACCAGAACTATACATTAAAATATAAAAATCAAACTCTGAATTCTCATCTATATTCATATTCTCTCTTATATTTAAAACTATTTAAAAACTGTATTTTATTATAGATCATACTATTACAATACATATACAATACCAAGGCGTCATAAACATAATTATAAACATTCTTTAATTGTGTCTACAATTTAAATTTGCAATTCATGATGGGATTAAAACTATACTCACCGTCGAAATTTATGGTGCCTAAAATTATTCGCGTTTGAATGTTAAATCTTTTTCCATATATATACAAATGTTGATAAGGAATTGTGAACCAGGCAGATAGCTAGTGGACAAGATTTTACCCCAAATCTCTAAACTACTAGTTTCAAGCTCTTTAGTCATGGTCCAAAACCTTAATTGAATTAAAACTCCGCTATGATGAGTGGAGGGTGTTTCTAGAGAGGTACTGCAAGTTCAGTCTTCTGGTTCACAATTTACTATTTTATAATATATATACATGTAGTTAAAACTTTTGAAATGCTATGTATCACTTCAAAATATTATATAACATGTGTTGAGAATATCGATACAAATGTTTTTGAAAAAGGTAGAAAAACGTGTAAAATTTGATGTTTTTCATCAAAGACATTTTTATTTTTCTGACCAAGGAGAAAACCTGTTATTTCTGTGTATGTAAATGTTCCAAAGTGTTAACACCTGAACAGGTGCATATAATTGTAAACAGTAGCAAATAATGACGAGATGGGTTAAGTATATCTTATTACGTTAAATAATCGTGCGATGAGATAACTATTGTTGGTTGGTCTATTGTCGTACAATAACGGTGGCTATGTAGCTAAATTTGTTCTGGGTGTGATCATTGGTGATTTGGATCCTTTGCTATTGATTTGATAATGAAACTTGGCGATAATTAAGTCATATAATTTCAGAGAGTTTGTCTTTAAACTGAACAGATAGTCAGTTCTGATAGTAAAAACGCCATGTTATCTGTGTCTAACATCTCTTTTATGAAATCACTTTCAAAGTTAATGGTAAACAAAAACTTGCTTTGATATAGTCGATGATCGTATAATCAAACATTATTTTATCATAATAAGAGATAATGTGTCTATTTACACTGGCGGTAATTATTAATATACATATATTAAAATTACTAGGTCTTCTTTCTAGCTTCTTCTTCTTCCGTCATTTACAGACCTTTGTTCTCGACAGCCTGACAATAGTATTTGTTCGTTTGGAAAAAAGACAGGAAAACGTCCATTACGTTTAAGGATTAAAATAGAATCTACTAGTGTCGGTGTGTTGGTGGTTTGGTACCTTGAAAATCGAGAAATTGTGTAAAATACATATATGGTATATATGTATCATTACTAACATTATGACCCAAAGGTGTCTTAAAACTGACCGAGCAGGAAAACGACCTCAAAATACTTTGCGTTAAATTTTAAGCAAGCTTTATATGACAAAATTGAACTCCCTGGAAAATATGAAAGACGTCTCCCAATAATAGGTCAATGAAGTGCACTCTTCCCAAATGCACATTTTCTTAAAATGAAGTACATGTTCAACCTGATTAGCATGCGTAGAATTCATCGCATATTAGTTTGAAGTTGTTTCCTGTCGCTTCCTTGTCATTTCACATTTTCGTCGGTCGTTTCACGGTTCATGCCATTTCATGTTATAGTAAGTACAGTCACAATGACGTGTGGAAACACAAGGGAATATAATATTATGGTATAACACACGTCTTTAATAACAAAGAACATAACGTTTCAACAGAATGTACCGTCATCAGATGAAATGAAGTAGGAGGTTTGGTTGGTTATTTGGTAGTAAAATGGAAATATAGAGCAAAAAATAGGAGGGGGGAACATGAAGTAGAAAGGCAGGTAATAACAGAACAATAGCAATGAATAAAAAATAGATAAAACAGACAGGTAAAGGATGAAAAAAGGCTAAAAGTTGAGGTTAATGAAGCCATATTTTGAAGATGTAATGTCCAGTTTCACGATTTAATTCAGGAAAACGTCGGTTTATTTCTAAGGCTTCACAGATTCTTCTTTGCTTGTCTTCAGTTCAGTTTCTGGCAAGAATTAACTTTTTGTCCCAGATGATATAGTGGAAGGGGAATTTGACGAGGTGTTCTGAAAGAGCTGAAATGGAATCTTCTTTCCTGGTTGATGCAGCATGCGCTGTAGTGCGGACCGATAGAGGGACTGGAGGTTTCTCTAATATTGGTAGCACGTCGACACTAGAAAAAGTTAGAAAAGCTATATAATAGACATGCTTTGTTAAAAACAAAATTGAAAATATCCGTATTTCAATAATGATGACGCCGCTGATTTTCCGTCCCGAATCATCAGCTTCGATCTGTTGGTCCGCTATATCAGCTTTACCGATATATGTGTAAGTTTTTACTAAACAGTGCGGTTTGAATCTAATAACAAAAAAGTTTCCAGATCGTGATTCTGCTAATGAGTCATAACTGTTCCTTGCTAGTAAATGAACTTTTCAGTAAGAATTACAATGTTCAAGTCTGTTTTTATTTTCATAGTCTCTTAGTTCTTGAATCTCTTTTACTTTTAAAATACGTTTCGTAACTTTATCTTATGGTCTGGTAAATGTTTCGAAATATCTTTTAAGATTTATGACATTCAATAACACTTCTTGATTGGCTCTACTGACTTTCATAGGTTTTAAATTATAAAAAGCTTGTGAACTATTATCATCTATCGTTTCTGTAGTGTGATATTCAATTATATTCTTTAAAAAGTTGCTTTGATTTGACTTTGCAAGCAAGACATGAGTCGTCCAATGTGTAAATAATTTTGAATATATTTTGCGGCATAGATGTCAGATATTTCTCGGTTTTTCGAAGAAAACGTCTAGTCCAGAACAGAATAATGATAAATCACGTATTTAGCCTTGGCTACTTATTCTTGGCTTTAATAAATGAATAAAATATGAGACATAATGGCATGTTTGAATAATAATCACAACTATAAATATATCATGTTTGTATCAATACTCATGAAGTCGATTCAGTTAACGTATTCTATAATCGTCAGATATTTTGAGCATATTCAGAGGCCTTTTTCTCGATAAATCCAGAATTTACGAAATATAGCAATCTAATTGGAAAGGAAAACTCAATTTTAAATCAAGTTTAATGATTGACCAATTAGATGACCGGATCACTAAAATCATTGTCTGTCTGCCCCAGGACAGTTCAAAAGAAAACAGTCTATCACACCATGTATCAATTTATCATACACACACACTACTGATGTATCATACACCTATCAATGTATCATACATACAGCTATCATAAATACATTTAATCATACATAAATCTATAAATATATTTTACACACACTATCAATAAATCATACACACATTTAGCTATGAATAATAATGCTATTTATGTGTCATACATACATCTACCAATGTAGCATACATACTCAAATTTATGATACCTGTCAATGTATCATACATACATCTATTGATATATCACATATTTTTCTATGAAATATAGTAATATACATTTATGTATCATACTTACATCTATCATGCATATTGATTAGAGAAATTATTCCTAAAACTTTTGTCAAGTTATTGATTATTATTACTTTATAATTATGTTATTATTGTGTTACAATATTTTATGCAATCCTTAACTAAGCAGGTGTCAAACACAAACTGTTGTATTTATGAACGAAGCATCAATTTCAGTAATGTATTACTGCTTTGCCTGTTACGCCAACTTGATGAATGTGGATTAAACTGACTTGGAAGGAGAGTAGGTGGGGAGCTAGGTTTATTCATGCTATTGCATCATTATGGAGTAATTCGATAAACATTATTGAAACTTTGACATTCTTGATGGACATGTTTCTCTTTCTTTATTGTTTTTCTCTGGCTTTGTTGCAAACCCGAGTTGTTTGAAAATAACCACAAGAATTGTATGTAACAAGAGATTAAACGTACTTGATAAACCATAAATCTTATTACAAAGAAAATAGTTTTGAAATTTAAATCCGCTCAGAAGATAAGAAAAGAGTGTTAACTCTAGTAGTCGTCAGTCAAGGTTTACGCATCAAAGAATAATACGGTACGGAGTTTTGGAAGTGCCATTTTTTAAAGTTACTTCTTCTTGTTTTCGAGGGTCGGCTATGAAACAACCGAGGTCAGTTAATATAGAATTATGTAACTACCAATGCCGTCTAAAAGATTCGACTTAATTTATCAAAGTAGAACTCGCTCAGTTCGTAAGGTCAAGGTAATACTTTCAACTGGACCCGGTTGATAAGACAATAATCCGAGTCCATGTTCACGCAAGGCTGTGCATTTTAAGAATCCTCCACAAAAAATTAAGGGTAAACTGCTTCCAATATTTTTACCTGATCTTACCTGGTCTTCGATCTGTATTAAGCACTTAAAGATTTTAGATCCTCAGCAGACATATTTATTTGTTCTGACCTACCTTCCATTGTAACATTCATTGGTTTTCTTCTCAGGATCCGATAAGTAGGACGTAAACCTCTATTCCATTTCGTTGAAATAGCACTATGGTAGCAAAATTCAGACGAAACATTCGCTCTTAAAATCAAAAATAATCTTACTGCTAACTCAGTAGATTGTTTGTCCTCATTAACCCATGGAAGCATTTAAAATTCTTTCATTGTAAAAATATCATCGTCGAAATAGGTCAGTACTGTTTATTGAGGTCTAAGATAAATAAATAAATAATGTAATCAAGAGCAAGTTAATTGATACTTCCCTCGGTGTAAATATCATGTCGATACTATCATTAAAGGCCAGTTCAGGCCTAATGCTTAAATGGAAGGTCAAGTAGAAAAACAAAATGATACTAAAAGCTTGATCTATCAAATTCTTGCTGCCCAAATGGATTTTTTCTGATAGCCTTTCAGCTGGAATTGCGGGATAATGTTCAATAATAATGATGATATATCATACTCATACAGACGTTCTGTTTCTTATCTGCCGCTCAGTGAACAAAAATTTCTACATGATTGCCTTTTTCGAACGTATTTTTTAGCTATTTCTTTTGAAGACATCAATATACATATGGTTGTGCTAGAGGGTAATCATGTTGATCTTAATACACTACTATTTTACAAAAAAAAGGTCCGAATTGGCTTGTTGACCATCAAATGATGTTTTTTTTTTTTAAAAAAAACTGAAATTACAAAAGTATTATAGCAGTATTTGTGAAGGAGTATCGGAGTTTAGCTTTTAAATTACGGCTATTTAACTTTTCAGCAACGTATTGTTTGCGATAATCCAGATATTGTACGCCTTCGCACACTCTTGTCTTTATACTCTCCTACAAAAATTATAAGCAATTTTCGGATCGATAAGCAGCATTGTAAACTATGCCTTAGTTTACTATAGATCTTTAGATGTTATTGATATGAACATTCCGTTTGATCAGTCAATCGGTTATTAATCTGTATTATTCATCTGTAAGATTGCTATCTTTGTCCATCTTTACATATTGTACCAAGGTCACGAGATACAAACGTTAGTTACACAAATGCCAATAATAGGGACTTTTGTGTTGAATTTAGTAGAATACTTGGAAGTATTAGCCTTAATTATTTCTCAGAGAGCGAAAACCATCTTTAAAATTGTCCGTTACAAACATCAAGTCATTTACAGCCGACCTTTAACAAATTTCAGCAACATTATTCAGAATTTCATATCTAATCTAACCATTAGCTTGGGCATGACGACATCTGACTAGCCTTGTAAGTAATAAAATCGTTTTTCTCACTAAATGCGATGTGCCATGTTGATAATAAAGTGAATATGGTTTTCATTGGCTAAAGGAAAAACTAAATTTCCTAAAATCTACACAAGTTTTTTTTTGCTGAACTGTCCGTGTAAACCTTTATATCAAGATATGAGCAAGGTTACCGCCTGGCTGACTGTCCTTGTTAACCTTTATATTAAGATATGAGCAAGGTTATCGCCTGCGTGACTGTCCTTGTTAACCTTTATATTAAGATATGAGCAAGGTTATCGCCTGCCTGACTCTCCATGTTATCTGTATGTTCGATATGAGCAAGTTTACCGCCTGCCTGACTATCATGGTTAACCTTTATATTAAGATATGAGCAAGACTATTGCCTGCCTGACTGCCCTTGTTAACCTTTACCGCCTGCCTGGCTGCCCTTGTTATCTTTGTTTATTTAAAGATTATACCGAGTGTCCTTGTTAACCTTTTTATTAACATACGAACAAGGTTATAGACTACATTTCCTTGTTAATAGTTTAAGTTAAACCAATGTAAAAGTATTGTGTTCCAATTAAAAATAAACTAGGTATACATTTGATTTACCCCACATGTAGAATTATTGTGATTGGAGATATTCCAGAGAGAGACCAAGAGAGTTGTGTTTTGATTAACTAATAGATTAAACATATTTAACTCTCAGTACTTATTTCATACTATACTGAATTGATGTACCAGATAGACAAATTGTTTATGTCCTTTTCACTTGATGTCTACTAATATTCGAGGTATAAATTCTAATGGGTTCCGTTTTATTTGTGACGACTTTGAAGTATATATTTTAATGATCATTGCAATCAATTGATCAACTTAATTCTATCTACTCCAAATATATGTATATGTATATTGTAATAAGAACATTTAGAAAGAAAGACGCAGTGAATACTGTTCAAATACTGTCCATTCTGTATACCTGATACCATTTTTTCATTAGGGAATACTTCCTCATTCATGATTTATATACTTCATCTATGAATAGTTCTTTTTCTGCAACCAATGTTTTGAATCTTGTTTACTTTTATTTTTTAAAGGGACATTCCGCGTTTTTCTAAATCTAATTAATTTTTTGCTCTAATTTGTGAAAAATATACACCAAAATCTGGGGAAATGTGCCCTTTAATGTATCTGAAAATATTAACTAACAACATCCAGCCGTTTATTTTCAAACGCCAAAAATATTTAAAAAAAAAATTACATAAGGTTTTTAAGTTCGTTATGTTTTTTGAAAGGTGTTAAAAAACTAGTGTACGGATTTGAGTAAAATAAACGTCTAATTGTAGAGAAATATATCTCCTACGCATTCTAGAGGTTTCAACTAATAATATCAAGCAATTATAATGCCAAACACCAAAACTATGTGAAAATGTTTAATTAACAATTAGTACAGTCTGTTTTTAATTAACCCTTTTAAAATAAATTCAGTTTGATCAAAAAGATACATAGATATAAATAACATACTATTTCCGGTATAATTTACGATGTTTGTGATATTGAAAACTATCTTACAAAAAAAGCGGAATTCCCCTTTAATGCAGGTCTGAGACCATTTGACATGTTGCTAATCAGTATTCCTTTATATTTCAGGTAAGAACAGTAAGATATTACATTATAGTACAAGAAAGTGACTAAGATCTAGTAAGTAATATTGTTCAAGAAATATTTCTGTATGTATAACTTATGTTTATACCTAAACCACATTTTTTATAGTGAATGCTGAAAACAAAATTCAGCTTGCGTAGTTGAAATGACTTTCATTCCCAACTCAAAATCAATTGCAAGAAATATAATAATAAAAACAATAATATTCGGCTAATTTGTTTTTTATTACAACCATTACCACATATCTTACATTTATATAACAATTAATACATGTAGATAAACCGTTATTAATTATATTACTTTCATAAACATATGTAGGTAATTTATCTTCCTCAAATTGATATAAACCAAACAATATTGTTAGTCAATTTCCTTTATACGTCAACAGAGTTCAGTTGTATTAACAAGATTGTAATATTCTTAGGTTTGTAAGTGAAGCGAGTTAAGAGTATGCTTGTTAACCTTACGAGAGCTAACTGAAAAAAAACTCTAAGCTGACTTTGAAGAGCTCATACCAGGTCGATGGTTTTCATAATATTTCTGTACATAGTCCCTTTTCTGTTTTACACAATTTGTTAGCAGTGCTGCAATGTCTGGATGCAGGTCAAGAAAGGATTTTTTGCAGCCATCCTAAAAAAAAGTCATTCACAGCGGAAATGATGTTATCATTAAATATATAAAAAATTTATTGTCACGGGGCGCCAGGAAACTGTCACGTTTAAGATCCGATATCAAGAGCTTTGGCATTTATCTTGCAGATGAGTAGGTTCTTAAAATGGTCTGGTACAATGACAGTTGTACTTCTTATGTCTATGATTCATTTAAAGTGAACTTGGTGGTAGTAAAATATATATATCCCCCTTCCCAATCCACCCCCAATTGGAAAGTTTAAGAGTAAGTTGAATACAGAAAAAGAATAACAATTAAATTGATATCAGACAAAACTGAAAAACAGCCGTCGAACATTTGCATATTATTTCAACTTATTGAACTTATGCAAATCTTGAATGCAAATCTTAATTTTGTTTGTGGTCTGGACATTCCAGCCTATTCTTAATCAAATTCCAGCAGCTCCAGTAGTAACAAATACACACGAGACCGGGATTCGAATTGGAACAAGTATAATTCATTATTTGGTCTAATTTCAAAAAAGGAAGGAGCAAAGTTGAAAGGGCCGAAGTAGGACAAAATGGGCAAGGGGCGAACTGGGAAAGGGGCTTGTTGGTAAGGGGCGATATGGCAAAAGGACAAGATGGGAAAGGGGTTAAACGGAGAAGATGCGAAAAGAGAGTAATTTAGATAAGGATGTAGGAAGACACCGGAAAAAGTTTGCTTCAATCCGAATGTGATCGCATACTTCGGCCTAGAACTCTTCCGCCAACACTCGTATTAATTCGAGAAAGAAAAGAAAAGAACACCGTTAACAAATTATTTTAATGTTATAGAGTTCTGAGATAAATTTATATACTCTAGTATGCCATCTGACGTTTGAGATCCGCCCAATGCTGTTGTTTATGTCAATCAGTAATATTATTACTGTTGTTCCCAAATGGTCTAATGTCAAGGAAACGATTGAGATGTAGAACACAAGATAAATTTATCATTATTATTATAGTGCTAGAATGATGTTGATATATATTTCTGGTATTGTCTTAACTAATTGTCTGACCTTTGAGAATAGAAGCGGTGAGGAAGGCGGTAAAGATGAAAGATTTATTATTGCTATCCTGTGACTAACCTTTGAAACATTGATGACAATTTTTTTAAGTATCGCAATGGGTGATAATGTACTTACTAACACTAATTACATTACTTTGTTGACTAGTACTAATGGGTGTATTTCGATACGACCATCGACTACTATATCCACCAAGTTATTGACGAGTTACTGAAGGATGTAGACAAAATTAACTACGAAAATGTCGTTTTTTGTTTCCACCGTGGAACAGAGTTTGCACTGTTTGTTTGTTCACTTATGACATGTAAATATATAAAAAATTCGCCGAAATCAAATTAAAGTGTGATCCTTTTACTAGTACCCGGATGTGCATAAATACTTTGCTCGACTGAGCAGAATGTGAAAAGAAATAATTAATACCATTTAAACTTTTAATATCTCAATCGATTTACGTGATGATATGGAAACCAATACATGTGAATGAGTACTGAGCCTTCAAGGAGGAAGCGATCGATGTTCAAGTTTTATATGTTTGGCTATAGAAAATAAAGAAAATATCCAGCAGCATCAAATTATATAATAAAATATTACAAAGAGAAGTTTATTTCCTTTCTCGTTTGATTCATGTTCAAAAAATGTTAACATTTGTTTTAACTGTCATATGTTGTTTCATTATTTTTAAAAAGAATTGGCAGAACATAATGGAACAGTCAAAAGAAATGAATAATTGAATATCAGTAATTCCGAGATTAGATATGTATAAATTGTTAAATTGTACTCAATCAATGTCAAGAATAAGGAAATTAAACAAAACTCGATAAACACTATGCCAGATTATGTTAAGTTAGAATGGTTAATATTTGTAATTCCATGCAATATAGCCAACGTTGAGCTGCATGCTCCACGATGTTATTCGTAGCTTGTGGAGGTAGATTGTAAATGCGCATTCAAATTGTCGTTAAAACTATAATCAACACCGCTAGTTTTATCGTCAAATTGTTTAGATAAATTTGAAAAAACACAATCCTTTACATTTTGCTTGTGAACTTTGAAACGTGTCCCTTTATTTAACTGATTATGAACGTTGAAAATTGAGTACATGGTCTTTATTTTCTTGAAATATCTTTAGAAACTTTGGACCTTTGGGTTTTGTGGTGTTTTAGATTGATCATCTTGTCAGCATATTGCATGTTAAATGAGAGTACGTTGTTCCATAGTGTCTTGTCAAAATAAATCTTGCCTATTTTGAAACTCATCTTGTAATTTGATTCTTATTCTTATTCGCAGTCATCTAACAAGTTCGATGATTTGGCTTCAGATATTGCCATGTAGCTGATTTATTCTGTAGACATATATAAGCATAATTTCTTACTATAGGACCGTATTAGACATAGCACAATTTCTCTTTTTCTGATCGTGTAAAAAGATTTTTCTTAGTTAATTTAGTATCGGGTGAATTATCCCATTTCTGTATGTCAACAATATTGTGTTAATACTCACTTGGAAAATTGTTTTCTCACTATGATTGCACGTTGCTCTTTAATATCGTTATTATTTTAATTCCACATGCGACGAGTTGATAAACAACGTAATAGAATAGTGATCTTGCAACGTAACATAATCAATAGCATGCGGGACGTTGAAATGGATCCTGATGTTGCAATGCTATGAAAAATCAACCGTATGGACGTGGAAAAAATAGATTTCTGCTTATAGATGGGTTGACGCCCGTCCCTGTGTGGTATTATGTCACTTTTGTGTTTTATTATGTGCATTTTGTTACCTAAAGACATCATTGCGGAGAACTAAACTATTATGGTGATAATGGTAATTATAAAGGTACTACAATTTATAAGAGTTTTTTAAGTGCGGAATCTCTTTCTCGTTTGTTTACGTATTCTGATAAATATTAAGTGCAATGTGCAAATTTTGACGTAACACGTGCGATTACCGGTTCTTTTAACGTAAAGTAAGATTAAAAACAGAATACTAAAAAAGAAAAACAATCAATGACGGCATCTAGTATTTATTTTTTCTTAATTTAGGATGGTGATTAAATGATAAATACTCTTTGGAGGCTTTTAATGAACAATGCCAATTCGACCGAGTTGTGGAGCGGAATTTGTTAGTTAATTTAGATAACAAATCATAACATATGTATAAATAGATAACGATGATGACGAATTATGAATTCAGTTCTGAATTTTAACACATAACGAGCACGAGAAAAAAAGAAAAATAAATAGGTTTATGAACTGTTTTTTTTAGTAAACCAAACGTTTAAGTTTTTCAACAGAATCTTACAGAAGGAGTATCTATCTTTCAAATGTTAACGGCGAAATTCAAGTGTGACGTGATATTGCAAATTATGGAATTGGTTATTCTTCTAATGAGAACTTTTCCATTTGTAATCGATTCATTTCCAATCAATTACTCTCTAGTGGGCTCATAAATGGAATCTGTCATCCGTTCGATCACGGTGTAATCAGTTTTTAATGTTCCAAATTTATATTGTTGTGGTCGAGAAAACTTACTGATAATTTGATATAACTAGTACTCACGAAGGAAACAGTTGGATTTAATTAAAAAATGAATCTGAGGAGCAACTTTTGTTGATGGAACCCCTTTTGATTGAAAAATAATGACTTAGATGGATGTTATAAACAGTTTCCTGTTAAATGATATTTAGCATCTTTGAAGCTCGTACTATAAATACTTGGAATGGGTGTGAAGACAGTTACAGAATAATGTTTCGTTTCATAATATTGTGTAGAAAAGTAATTGTCGTGCAGAAAAAATAATTTCAAAGTGAAATTTTTTCCTATAGACTTGTCTACTTGAGTATTTGATAATTATATTAGCGAATATACTTGGTAAACATGCTATCATAATATATTCAATGTAAGTAAATATATCAATTTTACATTGAACTTTAGCATTGCTTAGGAGTTTGGAGGATTTCATAAGTGCATTTAAATAAGGGATTACAAAAAAAAATTGAATTTTGAAGTGTGAAGGAAGCAGTGTTACTTTTGTAGAGACTCAAATGGTGTTCAGCAAATAAACGCAATGCTAATTAACACTTGGATGGTTTTCGGACTGAGAAATTTTGAGATTAAGTTTCGAAATTACTTATTCTTGTTCTCTTCTCAAAGTGTGGAAGCCTAGTTTTAAATTTTCATATGGGCCATATCAAATTCGTAACAGCTTAGGGAAAGGTTATGAAATTTTCCATGGTGAACATTTCCAGTGAAGTTGGCAATATCTCGGGGGAACTTGTGAACAATACAGCTACCGAAGAAGTACCTTTTTTCTTTATTAATCAAACTTCTCAAATTGTATTAATTCTATTATATACGGTCACTGTGATGTTGGCTATATGCGGGAATGTGCTGGTCGTTGTTGTCTTCACCAAGGGAAAAGGGTGTCGCACTGATATTCGACCATTCCTCATCAATCTTGCTGTTGCAGATTTGATCATGGCGGTGTTTTGTTTGCCTTTCACATTCTCAGCTACAATGTTAAGAACGTGGATATTCTCAAAACCGATGTGTCCAGTTGTTCTAGCTTTGCAGCATTTATCAGTATCTGCAAGTGTGTTCACGAACATGGCCATAGGCACAGACCGTTTTTTGGCAGTGACGTTTCCACTGCGGTCACGATTAGCAGCGTCCAGAGCTAAATTGTTTCTAGTGGCTATCTGGATATTTTCTATAGGCCTTGCTTCTGTGCAACTGTTTGTAAGCAGGGCCAATGATGTGTTTTTTGCGGATTATCATTTCATTGTCTGTGATGAAATATGGGAAACAGAAAACGCTCGGAGAACTTTCACATTGTTTGTACTTTTTATTACGTATATTATTCCGTTATGTATTTTATCTGTAACTTATAGTATTGTGGGAATATTGTTATGGCGACGGACATCTCCAGGAAATGCCGACCAGACTAGAGATACTAATCAACTACAATCCAAGAGAAAGGTAGGGATATAGTTCCATTTGTAAGAACTCAAAAATACGGAATTTTCCGACAAAGATTATTAATTTTATCTCATATTTGAAACAGTTATCAAATATAGTGGCCTTCTGAGTTATTTTTGATATTGGTCGTTTTCATTTTGTCGAACAGTTCTCTATTTAGATCTGGTATTTTGAATGGATTGTCCACGGCATCATAAGGAAATTTATGTAGGAGATTTATTAGCATTTGTCCTTAAGTAGGGTTATTCAATCAATATCAATCAGTACCATTGTTAAGTCGATTGGTCAGCCGGACTAGATTCGATTATAAACTTCATAAGGATTGAATTGGGAATTTAACTGCTTTTTGCGTATCTTGGAGATCTTAAACAAACTGCAAAAACTATACATTCCGAAGTTTGAATTTGACAGATCAATGGCCGCACCTCTGTGGGTTTTTGTGACTCCTGAGTTCGTTTTTCTCATGTTTACTCTACTCACAGTGAAAACCTGTAGAGACAACCTAGATGAGCAAGTGCACTAGGTACAGGGAAGCACTACTGAACTAGTCGAACTATTATCTGACAGATCTGATTTGTAACCACGTGTAATGTCATTGTAACTTAGTCCAGGACAGTTTATGTCGACACTATTCGTTAGAGGACTAGCAATAACATGTCTGAAGAATACCATCGGGAACACTTAAGACTCTCTTGATAGACCTAACAAGATTTTCTTGGGATAGAAATACGTGACGATGTTTCAGATATATTATCATCGTAGGAGTGGAATTTAATCCTAACCTGTAGGCCTATAATTTATTCTACTATACATCTTTACCTTTTCAACCTACCCGAGCCTTGGCTGAACGACATCGAATCCAGGTCGTTTTTTTTTGTTTACACCATTAAGAGATATCACCCGTTGTATTCTTTTATATCGTCAAAATTTATACATTATACAAGAACCATATAAATTGTGCACATTTTGTCAGCATTCCGCTGATGCTAATGAAGATGTTTCAGTTCAGTAGCTTAGTATTGTAAGACAGAAAGCTTCATATGTTTTCTTTCCAAAAACAACTAGGAAATGCCAATCCTAAAGCCTACAAGAGCTTCTTTAAAGAGTAATTAACCAGTTGTGCACCTGACATATCCCAGCTGTTGATAACGTAATTACATTTTAAGATATAATCTTGAATTCCCGAGAATTTGTATTTATTTAAGTGAACTAAAACTAAACATTATTTGCCCTGAATACTTAAAGGATGATAGTCTACAAATGTCAGTTGTCAAAAACTTTGGTTATATTTTTGTCTATGAAGAAAGCTACCTTAAGAACTAGTCAAATGAATATATCAATGATATTCCCTTTGGGGAAGAAATTATGGGGGTGAGAAGGAAATCTAATTTTTTGTTTCGTTTTTTTTATCCTAAGGACACACCAAAGGGGAACGTTTTAAAGGTCTTGCCCATGACATTGTGAAACCAACATGTTTCCATGTGAATTCCGCATCTGACAAAACTAGATCAGATGAAAATAGTCTTGTAGTAACTTATGGAAGAGAATATAGAAAAAATTTTAAATGATTTTATTTACGTATTCAATTGTCATGGCAATAAGCCAGATTTTTTCACGGTGGGTATGCGCATGCCATAAAAAAGTAAATTGGCCCCTACGAATACAGACAATTCTCCTGTTAAATCAGGAAAGAAATGAAGATGCGAATAGACGATGTACTGTATTATTGATACAGTTGAAAATAGAAATGAATCGTGTCTGTACCGTATCCGGACTCGTACCTCGTGTGTTCACTTCTGCTATTTTCGTCTGCATTGATCATTCCGCACCGTACACCACGCCGGAGACCGTACCTTGTCTTTTCGCGGCTTTATACGGCTGTGGTCGTGGTAATATCCTACGAATGGGTACAGATATACAATGCTTTTTTTCCAATTAATTTCAAGCTTCAATCAACTGTAGTAGCACCTACCAGAAATATGTACAACTTAATTTTCTCTTCGGTCGTGCTTTCGTAATTTCAATTACATATATTTTTACAGCCACTTTCATCTTAAATACAAAAGCATTGGTTAATTTCATGTCTCTCATATTATAAATAATGATTATATGGTATTTTATTAAAGACGATGGTCTAGACTCTTATTAGCAATATGTTTATAGTTCTAATTTATTCCCATCTTCATCTGTATACTGGATAATTACATTAGTTTACTTTATATTTTACCATTCATAGTGCAAGTAAAAACGTAGTGAAATCGGTGATCAACCTTTTTAGCACCTTATTGGGCAAATTACTAACTAAAGGTACTAACCTTTGACACATCATTAAGCAATTTCACTACATTTTCTTTCCTTTTTATATTTGACCGGGGGATGGGGTTGTACCCGTAGATATCGGATCTTCGGAACAGAAGAAATGAAACGAAAACATGATGGTTTTATAATTTCTTCATAAATATCACTTGATAGTCACAGACAAAGCCCCACGGGCTTGAAATGTAAGGACTATTTCATTAAAACATCAATGCTTTTTTTACAGGAACTTGCCGGATTACAGAAACAAGACTCCATAAATAGAGAGTAATTTAATAAAAGTTGCAGTCGAGCAACTTGTAATCAATGTGCTTTAGTATGTAAGTCGACATTATATGCCTTTTATCAGGTTTACCAAGATAAATTTAATATTAATCTTTTATAGCTTACAGTAGAAGCTGAATACTAAATTGCACTCGAACATCGTAAAAAAGTTCATGATTTTAGAAAATATTTTAAAATTTTTTCTTGGAAATTGTAGTTTTAATGATTTAAAATGAGTCACATCTATATATTATGCAATATAATTAGACAGTTTACACTTTTCGTACATAAGATCCGCGCAATTGTTAACGTGGGTTGTGTCGATGTTTGTGCTTTGTACACAAAGTAAGTGATATTTTTGCAGTGTTTATATTATTATAACTGGACTTAGAATTGTCAGATTAACCATAATTGAGAATTGCCCTCCGTTCAGCATGGCTTTGACTTTCTTCTTTTTAGTGTTTTGCACGAAATTCAAACTTTTAATAGTTAAACGAAACTTTTAAAAGACATGTATAGCGACAGAACTTCAACAATATGGCCGCCATTCTCAGTTTTTGGCTGATTGTTTAATGATAGGAACAATTTTGACTTCCCTACACGACATTAAGTTATATAAACGCGGAATAGACAAACCAGACACCGTTTATCAAACATTAACCCATTATTACCATCAACTTAATCTATTGGAAAATATTAAAATAGCTGCCATTTTTCTTTGATTATGCCGTGTAGTGGATTGGAAATGACTCTAAGCAATTTTCTGATGAAGTCTGCAGACCGGGCCATAAATCATCAAGATACTTAAATTCGATACCTAATCTTTATAAAACTGGCCTGTTAAATGTGTTATCGTGGCATATTGTGGGTTGAATCAGTCATATCTTTGGTTTTTACTCTTTGTCTTCTTTGCATATCTGCTAGTAAATTCCCCTGTGGGAACGAATTTGTAATGCTTATGAAATTACCTTTTCTGGGAAGCGAAGACTTATCTCTCTGAATCTGGAAGATTATAGATGAGTTTCCGCATTGGGAACGATAACCAACGATAATCCTTAAAATTGAATAAAGTGTGGTTGTGGGTTCTAATCTTAGTTGAGAGTCAAAAAGTGTGTGAATACGTCATTTTTACTCGTTATTCCATATGATCTAGCTGTAAATCAGAACGGATAATCGGGGAATGATTAAAACCAATGTCAATGACCAACTGGTATTATTAGTTTGTGTATATATGTATGTTCTTTATTACCTGAATAGCAGTTAAGAATACCAGGACACAAAACTCATTTTTGAAACAAAAATATTAAAATGAAAAATATATAGGCGTATATAAATGCCTTCTGAAAAAGAGACTCTTATTTATTATTAACAAGTAGTAAATGTCCGGGGAATATGGTAGAAAGATACTTTCTGCACATAAAAGATTCTTGAAAGAATCCTAACATGTTAAGAATACATCTACTCAATCTTTTATGTATATTGAAACCATTGAACTGAAACTATAAGTGAATTTGTTTTGAAAATGAATTGAAATTTGACAATATTATGAACCTAAATTGATGTAAGAACATAATTTACACTATAAAATGTTCGCATATTCCATGTTTTATGATGAAAATGTCATATTCGCCGTGTAAAAGTATGATGTATAACAACTTGAATTGAATATCAATAAAATACAATTTCTGCAAGTAGGAGATGGAAAATTTTATGGTAATTGTATTCTTTAAGCGATTGTCAAGTATTATTCATTATCGTCTTTTTTGGCTTGTTTGAATAGTAGTAGAGGATTATTACACTGTTCTTATCTAACAAAATCAGAATCCGATTTGCTATAGACATGTTGGAAGTTGACAATATTTTAATGAAGAGTTATTTCCTGTAATCAAATTCATTAGTGTGAGCACAAAGATAGTTCTGCTTGAGTGAGTAACATTATTAATTGAAGAATTTGGTCGATTTTGATGTCCGAGAGGTCATAACGCTCGATTAGATACAATTAAGACATCATTTCATTAACCCAGTAACTTACATGTTTAAAATGGATTGACAGGCAGTTGGTCGATATTACGAATACATTTTCATATCAGTCACTGATGAACCCCTCGCTACATTTGATAAAGCGAACATATTCTCTACCTGATGATGTTGGCCATTTTATCATGGGACATCGAATCCAATGATTCATTCCATTGGCCCAAGGGCATTAAAGGCTACTTCAAGAGATTGAAACAAACGCAAGTGATATATTTACTAATATTACACTACCTAATGTCAGAAGTTACTAGTCAGCATTATAATGGGTCATTTGAACCAATCCAAACTCAATCTGATAAACCTATTGACATACTTTATTAGTATCTTGCCTGATTGAAACAACTGCGTGACCATTTCAGGTTAGTTGTCTATGATAAATGCTATTCTGTATCATTGGGACCATTACATTAACCCATTTGGTATTTGTGCAAGATATATAATAAGATATAACATGACATTGGCCCGTAGTGAGTAAGACGCTTGCTCGCTGACCTGAGGGTCAATGATATGGTTCCAAAAGAGGTCGAGATGATAACCGCGTTTCCACTGAGAATTGTAAAGTAAATCTAGTTTAGAGCCAGTTTTACTGCCGAACGCATTGTGTTTACACTGAGTTCATCAGGTTCCCAACGATTTTAGCATCGATCAAAAAGTCGCACATTATTGACAACTCATGATATACAAGACTACTGTTTAGACCAGTAAGAAATGCAATAGACCGGACAGGCCAGTACGAGATAAAGCTTTTTTGAGACGGTAAAGGTGTCTAGTCGTTCATAAAATAGGAATAATCACGGGCCTCTTCACCTAAAGCTGTGCAGGTGAATCTACAGTTGAGAGTCAGTCTTTTGTTTCTTTCTTGACAAATTTTCCACCATGGCATATTGCATGGGCAAATCAATCATTAGCCCAATCAGCAGATGATAATACACAATTTCAGGTGATCGCTTACATCAGAAACATCATGCGCCGTCCATTGTCAACTGAGAATTGGTTATGCCTGAATCACACATGTTGTCTTGTAGCTGTATTGTATGTATCAGATGTCCATCTATAATTATGTCAATTGGTGCTAGGTACAGATCAATCTATCGCACTAGCTATCAATATAGTTGACAGCTGATCTGGTGCGAACTAATAATTACAAGTAACAAACGTGTGCAATTGATGAAAGGTCACTAATTACGACTATTTATAAACATTAAGACAGAATCAATAACCAATCTCTCATACAGAGTTGGTGGTCCTTTCAGTTCCCTTTAATCTCTGGATGACTCGGTGGGTTCAATCCCGGCATAGGTCGAGATTTTCAACCCCGTTTCCCTCTGTCAGTTATGGAGGTAAGAGGGGATGTCGTTCAGATGGGACAATAAACCGAGGCCCCGCGCGCTACAGGCTGTGCAATTTAAAGATCCCACGACAGAAAGAGCAGGCTAATGCCGCTGTCCCCGCAAAATTTCTTTCATTTTATTTTTACCCTGCATGACGTTGCCCGTCTTCATTGGCCCACATGGTGCAGAAAATTAGGACGTAAAACTCCATTTCATTTTTTTTTCAAACTCTGGAAATGTCTCAAAACTTTTGATCATGTAACCAACGTTCATCTGTTTGACTACATGGCTACAAGGAAAGATACCTTCGTATGAGATATTAAACTAATAATACAGACTCACTCCAGTAATTGATATCTCTTTCCATCTGAAATCACGAAATCACGTAACTTTTTCAGAAACGTTGTAAAAATCTCAAATATGTTTAATGAAAGCCTGACCATTGCTTATTGTCTCATCAAAAACAAAAAAAAACAAGTAGCCTACTAACGATCCGAAACTGCAAAACAAAACTCAAATCCAAAACAACATATTGACAGCAGATAATTCAACACGTCATACCTCAGGTAATCTCGTTATTTAACAATTGAATGCTTGCAAATACTGATCCATGATACAAATATTATTGAAAAACTTGGCGGTTGATGGGTGTGGTTACGAGATTCGCAAAATTGTAGGAAGCTGTTTGACTTGATTTGTTTATTGCATAACATTTCCAGTAAATACACATTGCATTTCATAAATGAGTAAACTTCAATACGTCTTCAATGTTTTCGAAAGACTTTTGAATTGATACCACTATTCATGGTTCTTCAAAACAACTTCAGTATTTCGGGTATCATCTTGACAATCGATTTACATGTATTCTGGTAATCGACAGTTATGAATGAGAATTGATTGTGCACTTATTTATATTGAGTACGTGAAGCGAGAGTGTTATTTTATCAGTCAGTATTTTGTATTGGCATGTACTTTCATTGCAGTAGTTCATTAGAATAAAAAAAATAGCATAAAAGAGTGTTACATAAACCTACGGAGCCCCTAAGGCACAATTGTAAACATATTTATTTATTATTTCGTTTAAACGAAATAATTAATTAAATATAAACCAGTAAATGAACTAGTTAATGCTAATTTGTGAATCCACAAATGAACATAATCCAGAAAGGATAACAATTCTAGAACGGATACCAAGACACCGACAATGTAATCAGATCGTGTTTTCACTACACACAATGGAGTGTTAGGAAGCAAATACATCTACAGATCTATTTATACATCACCATAACATGTATTAAGTCTGTACTGAATAATAAACGTGTTCGATCCCACCAACACTTTTGTCAACCGGGTTTTTCATCGGTGATGCAGGTCGGGGACATTGGCAAGGAATAACCGTTTGGATGTAACAATAAAGCCTTAGTTTCAGGCTGTAAGATCCATCAACAGTTGGAATCGATAAGAGAAGACTAAGGCCGCTGCAAACTTTTTCTCATTTCACACCTCATTGCGTTTCCTGTATTCATCTGACTCAATCAGATGCAGAGAACTTGGACGAAAAAGTTAATTTAATATTTACATTGCATTGTGCATTCCGGCTAAAAATGACTTTGACGTCGTGTGACTATAACGTTGTTTACCCATACCAACATCCCAAGATAATACGTTATCTACGTCAGATTCCTAACATCAAAGTAACGGTTTCCAATAATTGGTAACACTTGCTTGCTCAACATCAATCATTGCCAACCTTTCATCACTTGAAAACATTTTATTTGCTACTCTATTACTGATGACTGACTGACATGACATACTAATTGATTGACGTAAGAAAATGGTATTTTAATTGGTAAAATAGGTCACGCGGTGATTAATAAACGGCCTAGTGAACTGGTCATTGGCTATTGATTAGAGGCTAACTAAAATTGATTGAAATAGTTTCCAATAGTTGGTGGATCTCCGTAGAGATCGAGATAATACCTTCGGATTTTTCAACATGCCTTCTTCTTCATTAGTCTAGTTAGGTGCAGAAGAGAAGGACATAAAAATTCATTTCATTCTCATTGCATGTCTTCATTTTTATACGCCTACATGAAATGTGGAGCGTATATTGCCGTCACCCATGTCCGTAGGACCGTCCGTCCACAATTGCTCGTAAACACACTACAAGGCACAATTCTTGACTGATTTCGACGAAAATTAGTATGGTTGTTTGTAATCACTCAAGGATGAACACTCTAAAAGGTGCAATTCATGGCGGATTTTGATGAAACTTGGTGTGAGTGTTTCTTATCACCCAAGGCTAAACCCTATCGAAAATCAGAAAAATTGAAAAATATTTAGTATTAGTTATTGCCCTTGTTCTTGAAAACGTGTTCAATTTTAAGTTAGTAAACACTCTAGAAGGCACAATTCTTGACGGATTGTGACGAAACTTGGCATAAGTGTGTGGTTATCACCCATGGATAAACCCTATTGAAAATCAGAAAAATTTAAAAAATATTTAGTATGAGCTATTGCCCTTGTTCTTGAAAATACGTTCAAATTTTAGCTTATAAACATTCTAGAAGGCACAATTCTTGACGGATTTTGGCGAAACTTGGTGTGAGTGTTCGTAATCACCCAACGATAAACCCTATTGAAAATCAGAAAAATTGAAAAATATTTAGTATTAGTTATTGCCCTAGTTCTTGAAAACTTGTTCAATCTTTAGCTCATGAAAACTCTAGTTTCGTCAAAATCTGCATAGCTGATATTAGTTTGTCAACTGGACATCGTCTTCTTGTACTCTGCATAGCTGGTATTGGTTTGTTAACTCGACATCGTCTTCCGAAACTCTGACTAGCTGATATTGGTTTGTCAACTCGACATCGTCTTCTTAGACTCTGCATAGCCGATATTGGTTTGTCAACTCGACATCGTCTTCTAAAACTCTGAATAGCTGCTATTGGTTTGTCATCTCGACATCGTCTTCTTAGACTCTGCACAGCTGATATTGGTTTGTGAACTCGACATCGTCTTCTAAAACTCTGAATAGCTGATATTGGTTTGTCAATTCCACATCGTCTTCTAAGACTCTGCATAGTTGATATTGATAATAAATTGATATAATTCAGTTCCATGAAAACGTGTCGTATTTCACGATTATAACAAAATACCTTTCATTCATTCACATGAAAACAACCATGATTTATGTCAGTATATCTTAACACTTTTACTGTTCTGTTGAATATCACATATCTCTGTTGAATATCATGTATCGTCTTATCTACAGCCTTGTGATAACAAGTTTCTGGCCCATTAAATATTATTCAGACGTGGTTAATTGTTATATACATTGCATGGTAATTTAAATAGATCAACAATTAACGAAATTGAGTTTCTCAGCATGATACTGCATTTTAAAAGCCCCAGAGAATTTATTATTCAACGCCTTTACCTGGCAATGTACATAAAAATAAGATTTTGTGCTGGTTTTCATTTAAATACCAAGTCTTACGTTTACTTCAATTGCAGGTTCGCTTTCACATACAGTTTCAGTACAGATTATCAGCGTAAGTTCAGCTTTTACTAAGGGTTCAGATGAAGGTCCTAGTTGAAATTATAGGTCTAGCATAATAGTGAAAATCCTCGGCAGTTCCTCGTGAAAATAGGTCTCACATATAGTTCTATTACTGATTCTCGTCGATGCTGAGATGAATATCAGGTCCCACAAATAGATCAGTGCTGGTTGTCGTTGGAATACCAATACCAAGTCCCACATATAGTTGAAGTGCAGGTTCCCTTTGGAAACCAAGTTCCAGTAAGATTCTCCGTAGATCATGCCAAATATACCCGAATAATAAATATCATTCTGGATATCGTTGTAAGTACCAATCGTCGCATGTGAGATGAATACGTTAACGTTTTTCCGCTTGAGATACATTATGCTCAAAGGTCAATTGCTAGTAATGATAATTATGCATTACATGTTAAGCGTGTAGATACCTAATGGATAATAGAGCCACATAATCTGAAATTAGTTTCAATAACACTATTGCTACCTATTGCTAGGCAGAAATATAAGAAAGAGATGTGATACTGCACTATGGATATATTATACACCAAGCAATCTAACAGGAATAATTAAATTCCTGCAAATACTATGGTCATAAATTTCAATACATTGAAATTGAAAGCTTATTCATAATAAAATGAATAATATGTCGTATTGTCGTGATGCTGAATAACTTGGGTCATCAACACAAGACAATATTATGGAATAAGCACACTTCTTTAATGAAATATAGCGTGTGAACACAAGTTACACGTGTAGTCATTAGATGAAATAATGAGAGAATAAACCATAACAAAATATATAACAAGGAAGGATAATAGAGATTAACAGAGTTAATACATCAAAGGGTAATAACAGTAATATTGCCTTGTGTTTTTGATTATGTACTCCTCCGCATTTCTAAATGTCGTTCAAATCTGAAAAACTTTTGTTGAATGTTTGGATCGATGATTACATGCAATACCGTTTTCTGTATATCCGTCCACTTTCGATTGGTGCAAATATTTGGTTGACTTTTAGTACCAACTCCGATGTGAATCTAAATACGGAATATGTTATAGGCTTCATTATATCCGCTCGCTAAAATGCTGATTTCAACCAGTTTTAGTCATGTTGAACGTTTTAGCTTATTTGATCGATTCGTCTGAAATGTAGATCTACCTACATCTTTCCACTCCTTTTCCATTTAGTCAGCATTTAATGTGGTTTATTGTTTAGTAGAATCTTAACTATTTCTTTGTAATTATTTTTAACAATAAATTTATGCTGATAATTGCAGGTGTACAATTGATCCTCGCCATTAGTAGAACAACATGAAAGGTTTTACGATCCTATCATTCAGATAAAGTTGGTAGCGGGGCATGTGAAATTAATTTTTTTTTTTTTCAGATACAAGTCTGTTTTAATTTCCTTGATTTGGGATAGGCAACGACCAACCTACAAATAGTTATAACGTATATCACTGCGAGGGCTTCATGTTTTAGGTTAAGGAGCGATTAGTACGCCTACTGTTTTGTCATTCCAACTACAAGCAAGAGTATCAGAATTAGTCAGATAACTTAATTTCGTTTTATGAAGAAGAATTCATGGTATATATTTTTTTTCTAAGATACATCACTTTTTGAACGGCGTGACTAACTGTCTCTTTGTGTGGAAGTTTGTTAGGGTTCGCGTACTCATAACATGTTGTCAAAATGCCTATGTCCTGTACAAATTTGTCATGCAGCACATTTTCTTTCAATAGAAAACATATAACAGAAAACACGGGTATTGAAAACGTCTTGTAATAGCACTGATTTTCTGCGTATTTTAGGTTATTGTGTTAAAATAAATGTCAAGACTAAAGGCTACCTTTTTAAGATCAAATCCTCAAACATGTGTTGTATGTTTGACAACGCTCTTACACATTACACATGAGTTGATAGTCTAGAGTTGTTTCTCATCGTCGTTGATTGTTTGTTTCTGTTCAGTGATGTACGCATACTTGATCAGAAACCTTCTGTTGTGTGTTTAACAGCTTACCTCCTTTTTCAAAAGTACCTAATAATTTTGCACTCAAAAGACATGTCGGTAGCAACTTTCCGATACAGAATAATGGTTATTACAATACAGAACTCTGTGATGCAAGTTAAATAACTAAACATTATTTCTCACTTCCCTTAAGCCATTAAGGATGTATTATGTGAATGTTTTCTTTTCGAAAATGAAAGTTATATTTTTGTTTTCCTTTTTCTGTTCGCTTATCATGGTTTTCATATGGATCGAGTGTTGGTCAATGAGATACGTACTTAAAATTATCAAAGGAAATATTTGTGTCTCTAACGATCTCTTGGCAGCAAGCCTCTGTCGTGAGCGTCAGTATGACTGTTGTTGGGTTTTTTTTCCTTTAATCTTTCGATATGGATTCAATCGGCAGCGGTTGTGATCTTTTCGTCCAAACATATCATCACAAAAGCACGTGGCTAAACGATAAAACATTAACACAAACATTACAAGTAAATTGATAAGATATGAATCAATTCTGTGTTTTTATAAGTCAATTCACAGTTTCTGCTTAAGATTTCTGTCTCCTTTCTTTTGTAACTTTGTGGCATGTTCCATGACAATTAGAGAAAGATGTTGTGATCATGTAAAGACAAACGTCTCGTTATTTTGTCAGTTTGTTTTTACTATACAGAACCAACCATAGATTAGATGTTTATTAAGGTCTTCACCAGTAAATTTCGATGCGATTTGTTTCCACATTTATGATAAAAATTGTTTATTGCATTCCATCAGTTATACGATTAATTGGCTGTTCATCTTTGATTATTAAATACCATTCCACTTGGACCTTAAAGCTGAATGTACCTCGTAAATAAACGGAACGAATCTGTGTGCCTTCTGCGACGCAACTCTTTACCTGGCACATGATAACAAGGCGATTTAGTGCCTTAAAGAGATAAATCTGACTATTCTGATTATTATATGACGTCTTAACAACTGCTTATATTCCCAATTTACCAGAATAATTATGTTGTTTGAAAATTATATCATGTGAAAATCTCGAAACATTACCGGTAAAAGTGACAGCCATTTAACACCGTGATATTACCTTGAAGAGCGCAAGCTAAACTTTCAATGAGGACAGTTTGATGGCGTTATACCATTACCAGTATCTCACTGGGCTTCTCAGATGTACCGACTAAAAAGATAATTAAAATCGGTTGGACAGACTTTGTCAAGTCGTGGAGTGATCGGATGGAGTCGTAACATGGTCATCTGGGTTGGGAGGGATGCCACCACATCTAAACTAAATGTTCACGATTAAAGTCGGTACTTGAAAGCTGAGAACGACTTGAATCAGTCGTGATGCAGTCGGATTTGTCATTGCGGGGTCGTTGACCTTACAAGGGTTTTGTTTCTCAAAAAGATACGGAC
Organism: Lottia gigantea; assembly: GCF_000327385.1. Classification (NCBI taxonomy): domain Eukaryota; kingdom Metazoa; phylum Mollusca; class Gastropoda; family Lottiidae; genus Lottia; species Lottia gigantea. The sequence goes on from NW_008708846.1 coordinate 2,203,446, forward strand.
ATGATAAATCAGGGCTGTGTCGTGGTGAAATTGGATATATTGTGGCCCTGTCTTGATGAGAACTTGACGAGTAATAGTTCTAGTCTTGAGGCTCAGTCGTGGGTGGTAATATTCTGGGTATAAGTATTAAATGAAATACGCAATTGTGCAACAAGTTTCCTGAAATAAAATCATACCATTTAAAACCTACGTGTCAAAAACTCCAATATTTATAACGAGAAAACTGACAGCTTTATGGCGTATGTATATATAGCATCTTTTATAGTTAACTTGCTGTTAATGGTATTTGGTAGTTTCAGTATAGAAAAGCGACAAAAAGTCATTCGTGATAGTGAGAAAACTATATTATTACGTACTCTCCTTAGCGAGACAGAGATAATTGGTGTTCGTTAAAGTCAGTCAATATGGGGATTGGTATAAACAATATTTAATGGTAATTTAGCATGGTATTTGTAGACAGTGACGATACAAGCCTGGAGAATAGAGTCAGTTACTCATTATATCAGTGCCATCCACACAAATGTTTGGCGAAAAATATCTTACGACCTAAAGCTTGCATCTTTCCATCAATATTTTCAACTTCAAGCTTTTTGGTCTCGGCCAAGAGCATTCATAATCTGTCGATTGAAATTATAACCGTGTTTACATTTCAAGAACCCCTGATGTCACTCTGCTATCTTCAATCATTCCTCTATACGATACGTATCGTGTATCGCGATACAAGAGTCACAATACGATACACCGCGATATGGGTTAATGGGGTAAAAATTAACATTTTATCTTCAAAGTTTCTATATATATTAATTCATAACTTTATAACAGTGATATTCGGTAATATAGTAAAAAGAAGTGGTTAGCGTCCACTGTCTTTTAAAAAGTTTCTAACAATTTCAGTGAAACCCAGGTATCGATACAGGATATCGCGATACAATACGCGTATCGTGGCATGTCGTATCGCGATACATCAATTCACCAATATATCGTTCCAGCACTCCACTTTACGACTGGATTTTAAATAAACACAAAATTCATATGTTACTTCAAACGCATGTTTATAAAATTGTGCGTGCAATTCAAGTCACAATAATTTAAACAATTACCAAGAACTATTTGAGTGGACTTGTCTACACATGTTGTCAATAGTAATCGTTAGATTCAGTCAATCCAGTCCGTCTGGAATGTATAGCTTCATTATGTCCTAATCAGATAATAGAATAAAGCAGTGAATGGTATAATTACAAATAGACTGACCAAAACGAAGATTAGACAACTATCATTGAAATACTATTAGACCAGATGACCTATTGAATTACGAGTTTTTAATGGTGAAGAATGGCTCAAACATATGTTGGTAATTGAATGTGGCTTGCACGGATAATGTCGTTTGTACTGTCTCGAGAAAAGGTTTCTCTTTACTTACCGTAGATGGCTAGTGGCTTATTAGTTTCCCATCTGCTTATTTTTAAGATGTTTTAAGTAATGTATGATTTTCAACATGCACTTTGACGACAAAAGACAAAATAATATTTTCAACTAAACATGAAACGCCAAGAAGCTGGCATCATTTTGAGAAGGTTCATTGAGGTCAAAATCGTGACCCAAAATTAGGTTGCCTAGCAAAATCGAAGAGCGATTGTTATAGCTAAAACATTGATAGCAACTGGTTGCATCTTAGACAATCATGTCATAGCTCAATCTAAAAATGTTAAAAGCGTCTAGTTGTTCCGATTGAGACGGAAAACCGGAACCCTGTTAACTTAAGACCATAAACGTGAAAGATCTCTATAAAGTTGGGGATCGTAAAATAAAAGAGTAATACTTAATTTTAAAGAGAATCGGAAGTCTATAAATAGTTTAGACACAGTTTGGAACCGGCGTACATTTGTACTCTCATGAGTTGCATGTTGTGAACATCATCTACATAACATCTTGATATGGTTTTGTCTTTGACAGGTTGCAGATATGATCCTCGTCGATGACATTTGTGTATGTGATTCTGGCGTGATACGTTGAGCAGGAGTTGATAACCCGCACACTTATGGATGACACTGCACGTGATAAGGACTGGATAAAAATCGAATTATATAAACTATGGAAAGTTGAATAGCAGTTTCTTTATCAATTATTGACGCCAATACGCACGTTCTTCAAGTATATAGTTTGCAGAAGTGCGAATTATCTTTGCTTAGTTTGCTTTTGATATTTTTATTTGGAATCAGTTTCAACACCTTCCATGTTATTATATGTGCGTATCCGTGTAGACTACACAGGCTGTTTATTTTTTTTTGGCAACCGGACATTTTCCTGTGAAATCTGATCTTGATTTCCCCTTGAGCGAAGCCAGAAGGTCGCTATATTGACATGACGTTTTGCCTTTCAAATACATTTTTTGGTTTTTCTGATGATTGCCATAATATTACAATGAGTTCTATCACAGAACTGTAATCCATATAGAACTACACTTGATTGACAGCTGAATGTTTCAACTTCAAGGGAGGTAATTTAAGAGAGAAAAACTAAAACTACAAGAACATTAAGGTTTAACACACTTCAAGGGAGGTTATTGGGTGAAATATTACAGTTTACTGAATACGAGATCGTTTTTTATATTTATAAATTTAATTTTTTTTTTTTTTGTATAAGTCAGAAAATCAAAAATTTACTTCAAGAGGGTAAGTTGGGGAAAAAAACCAATATTTTGATAAATTTAGGTTAGAATTATCTTGCTTAAATTAAGGGAGATAACTATGATTCAATTCAAATTCTAAAAGTAAACAAAAGAAGTACGTTAATAGACCATGGCTGATTAATTAAACACTTATAAGAAGTAATTAAGGGATTATCTGATTATCGGGTTGATTATGAAGTTATTATTATGACAAAAAGTGATAGATGGCTTTCTATTTTTATTACAGAGATATATATTTTTCTTTGAAAGACTTCGACATGAAATAGCTAACCTGTACTCTTGATGTCTGACGGAGGATATAGACCGTCGATCATTTGAACGTCCCCGTCGGTCAAAGTAGGCATATGGAGCCAAATCAACTTTGAATTTCAAAGCATAAACACAAACATGGGCCATGCCTCCTCCCCTCTCAGGCTAGTGAAAGGTAAAATTTTGAGGTGAATATTAAGCTCTCTTACATTAATGCATATAATTCAACGTTGGTTTCTGGGAGGCCTCTGGCAAGGGGAATTCAAGGGATCCGACATGGGGGTCCAGCTCTTGGAAAGACGCATCTCTTTTTGGCCTTTTTTTTCCACCCATTGACCAGTGCTCGTGGTTGTCAGACTATTTCCTAGACAAGTAAAGATATACCAGTTTCATTATTTCATTTTTGTTGATGTATTATTATTAGCAGGAGGTGAAAATGAGACTTGTCAAGCAATGTTGATTGATGGAATAGTGGTATGAGCGTGTCTTTTATGATCGTACTCTTCTAAGAAAACGGGGGTGATTGGGTTAATATCCTCATTGCTCAAATTTTTACGAATATCTTGACTACGATTTTTATTACCATCGAAACATGATTTACAAGCAGTTTTATTCGATGATTTACTTTCATCGAGAATTCGGGCAGATTTTTTTTCTTTTTTTATGGGCATAATTAACTAGGGATCAGCTAATGTTGTTGAAACGTGTTAGGGAAAATATCCCACACGGGACATTTTTTGAAAATATAAGTTGGACTTCGGTATACGTGCAAAGTAAGCAAACATGGATCTACCCACCATCATGTCAGTCGACCCAGCTGTAAAATGGGTACAGATAATCCAGGAAAGATCAATGCCTATAGGTTTGGCCAAGAACCAGCTGGTAGAAAGGATCCTTAAATGTGAACCTAAGATGTTATTCTTGTAAAATATAGTTGTTTCTTTCTTTGTTGCCGACCGAATACCTTATTTATTGTTAATCAGGGCATGGAACGTCTTAAATTAATATTATACGCAACCCTCGCTAATTTGTCGGTTTTGTTGGTTAGTTTGCACACTCCAGAAAGTCGTGGTTTTTTAAGCCTTCTGAAAATCCTTTTACCTGTAAAAACGAATTCTATAGTACTTGGACCTTCAGTTGCAGTGCCTTTACACTTCAAACAGAGACTTGTATTTTCTTTAAGCCGTCGTATCCGGCTTTTCCCTAATTCTTCTCAGCAAACGTTACTATACATCAACTCAAACCAAGTTATTGACAGAAGATAAGGTAACTGAAAAAATACACGTCTGGGAATGTTTAAATAATATTTGTTAGAAATATCTGCAATTTGTCAGATTTCTCAATCTTTTTAAGATTAAGAGTTATGATATGTGTATACATATTTACCATTCTGTTATCCTATGATATATGATAAAGTTTTGATATGAGTGATGAATGACCTCAAGGAATCTAACCACCTTTGATAGATTTAGACAGCTATATTTCGAATGAAATAATCGGGGATCGGTTTAATGAAATATCAGTCGTGTTTCTTTTACTATTCCATAATCCACATAGAATTTTTTTTTCTTAAACGCAACACCAACCACAAAAAGTACAAACTTCTTAAAAAATAAATGATTTTTGCATTTTGGCCGATTTATTTCTTCAGGCATGAATGGATCTGGTTGTATCTCACGAATTTGACCAGTTTGTAGTGGCGGTTGTCGCGCACGAAGCAGGTCATGCCTACTCTTATCGATACACTGATGGTACTACTTATCTTTGGAGTCCACGACTATACACTTTAGACGATATTTCATATTGACGCAATCGTCTTGCTTTATTATAAGCCACGTACACAGCACTAAGTGACATTACAGATTTGGCCGAGTTTATAATATTAATACTAACATCTCCCTTTATTTATTTTTCACCTTTGAGCGTTTCTGACCATGATCATGTTAAGAACAACATATCAACTTTTGCTTTCTGGTTATCGATTCTTAATATCTATTACCATCTGAAATAGATACTCAGTTAAATTTTATGAACTAAAAATCTGTTATCACTGTCGAATAATTGTTGACTGTAAAAATCAAATTCTCTTCGGAAAGTGGTTTTTCGAGCTCTACCTGAAATTTTGATCTATGAATTAATTGAGTCAAATGATATTTTATCACCTCTGGGGAAATCTATTCAACGTCAAGCCGCCCTCCCCCCTCGCAGCCCCAAATGCAAGTTTTTCGAGCATGACTCTCATAACTTGGTTAGAAATTCGGGCAACCTCAGATAATTTGTCCCCTCTCGGACGTCAACCTGGCTCCGCCACTGTTTCTACGCTGATCATATTAACGATGAAAGACAGTTTGATTGTTATTTTTTTTCACACGTATTTATACAAAAAGCTATTCACTAATAACTTGGTTAGTTGATCATACCGTTTAGTAAGCCAATTGAAGACAAAATGATTGGCAAGTTAAATGCTGATAACAAGACTATTAACCGATCTTAACTGGAACTGTCTTGGCTTAATGTTTAGTGTTAAGAATTTATCTTGTTGGTTTCGCCAAGGGGATATTTGATTAGACCACCAATTTAGTAATGATATAGGTTACCAACACAAATAATCAATGGCGTTGAAACAGTTTCCAGCGACTTTCACTGATTTGTTCGTTAGATAAACATTTTTTAACGTCAGCTTTTTCGTTCTAATTCTCGATTTTTGGTCTTATTAGTTATAGGATGTTAAGGTTAGTCATTATTGTTAAAGGGATACACTCGTCATTTCACTGATTTCATTGAATTTATGTAAATAGCCCTCAAAAGTACTAGAAATGTTCGAAAATCACACAATTCCCTCAAAAATACCCCAAACTAGGAATTTCACTTGTCTTTTGCTGTATATGAGTCTCAAGAAAAGACGAGTCGTCGTTTTAACTTTCAAATCCGTATAATTCTGGACACACATGGATTTGAAGGCTCCAATTTCTACGGTGAGCTTTGAACACTATTACTGGTAAGCTTAGCTAAATAATTCCCGTTTCTGAGACTAAGGTACGATTGGTAAAACGGACGGGGAATCTGTCCCTTTTAGGTTTAGACAGTAAAAATTGTGGGCTTTTCCTCATGATGAGGTAAATTGGGCCCTTAAATCACATGGGTGACGTCCTTTTTATGTGGGCGTATAAAATTGAGATGGTACTTACAGTCCGCATCCTGGACAGACCTTACCTCATGATTTAGAGGTATAAGTCCTTGACCTGTTATTACTGTTTAGTCGTGCTTAATTATTTCTTTTGTTGGAGTTAATCGACTGGTAAACGTTTGGTAGAAATATTTTGAATTGAACTAATTCTCAGATTGAACGAAGTTAATTTTTCCAGGATGTGCTACAGATCGACGTTCATCACCATTCTGGTATCTGGAGAGACTACACGCTAACTATTGATTCTGTTGTTTAAAGTGTTAATTTATTTTTTCAAGAAGAACAAATTGTCTTCATCTAAGTAGTATTCGTTTCTTTTTTAATCTAGATGAAATACTAAATCCTTTTTTTCATGCTAGGAGATCATTTTGATTTTTTTTTTGGTTTGATTATTGGAAGCGTAAGACGAACATGGGCATAAAACGACTAAATCTCCCAGTTTGTTTATTTAAATTTAAATCACGAGATTCCTGTCTGGTCCTTGGTCAAACCTCTTTCCCGAATTATCATTACCATTTACAGCGGGGTGGACTTGAAATACTATGAAAGATGATTTTCATTGTCACCAAATATCATACGCTGACCGAGATAAGAACAAACGACCAATTACTGTTCTACAACCCTTCTGAAATCGATATAAATGATTTGGATCTGTTGATGCAGCATTATCCATATCGAGTATTTTAGCACTTAAAACGTTACTTCTGTTTGTCAGATATTCAGAATAGGGTGGATATAACTATGAGATTCGTTAGTCACCTTAAGAAAGTTGATTACTATTTTGTTGTATATTTGGAATTATCTGCCTTTGTTTACATAGTTCTGACAAATAAGTTATGAAAACTTGTTAATACATATAGGCTTATATTGTCGGCTATTATGGCTTGTTCCCAGGCGTTAAAAATTCTTATCACTCTTGATGTATAAATGTCACTACATAGTTTGTAAGAATGCCCGTCTTTATCTGAATTTAGACGGATATGTTATCAAACAAATGTTATTGTAAGCCAAGACAAATTTCAAGATGTAGATCATTTAATTCTGTCAAACGAAACAATCATATTAACTTCCATAACCATTCATTTCATTACGCTTCCTGATCAAGATATTTGTCTTCTTGTGTGTATCTATAAAACAGTCGCATACAACTTCGTATACATGTATATAAAGAATGACCCAGACTAGCTTGACAAGGGAGATTACTAGCAATGACTTTAAACCAATGGATCTTGGTTGTATAGAAACAAGAAAGAATCAACATGTTCAATCTAACTGGAGTAAGATTCTCTCCTCAGAAACTTTCATTGTGCCAAGCTATTGCGAACTGTCTTGATGGGATTGTACGCTTTGCTCTCTACAAAAATTATGTATACAGTAAGGTATAAGACGAAGTTCGAAGTTCGCTTTGATGTGAAGATATGAAATCACATGAAAACTTATATATGATATGAACATTATCTCCCTATATTGAGTTCAAAATTTGCTGGATGGAGCTCAGCTAGACCTTGTCCAAACCTCTTGAGACGAATCTTTCTCGAATTATCTGTTCCATTTAGAGCTGGAAATACTATGAAAGATGACTTAAAATCACTAGAATTTCATTTGCCGATCGGGATACTTACGACCACCAATTGTTCGACATAACAATACAATTGAAGCCGTGTATAGATTGTAACGCTCTAACCCACTGTTCTACGACCCTTCAGGAGTTGATATGAATGATTTGTATGATACTCTATATTGAGTTCAAAATTTGCTCATAATACCACTAAATCAATTGGATTTTGCAATGAACAATGGAAGATTGACTGCTGAGTTGTAAGTTAAAACACCATAGTTCCATAATCCAGCCCAAAAGACCGTTACCTTGTCCGACATCTACACTATTATCTGACCGAAGGGCTTGATTAGTAAATTATTAAATTTGTCGTGACAACGTTGATTAAGTAAAGAGTTTGATGCTTTTATGGTCGTGACAATATTTGAGAATCGTGTAGACGCCTTATCAAGACACAGCCGCTAGCACAGTTCTGTAAAGTTGTTGATGTGATATACATGTAAATTATTTAGGTACTCTGTCTATAATTTGACATAGTATAATGGAAAAATGGAAATTAAGAATTTATCATGAAAAGTGGTTTTAGACGACGGTAATCGCAGCAAAGGGACAGCAGAAAAAATCTGTACGTACGAGCACCAGTCACTGGGCCTACCGAAATTTCAATAAGGTGCAAAATCTTTTTCCTTGTATGATGAAGGTTCATGGTTCATAAAGTTATTCCTCCCCCCGCTCTCCCTTACTGCTTTTCGTGAGCTTTCTACTTTTGAGCGAACTCCGCTATAGCTCATAATGTAATTTTTATACGCCCACATGAAATTTGATGAAACTTGGTGTGAGTGTTTGTAATCGCCCAAGGATAAACCCTATCGAAAATCAGAAAGATTGAAAAATATTTAGTATGAGTTATTGCCCTTGTTCTTGAAAACGCGTTCAATTTTAGCTGCAAACACTCTAGAAGGCATAATTCTTGATGGATTTTGACGAAACTTGGTGTGAGTCAGAAGAATCGAAAAATGTTGAGTATGAGTTATTGCCCTTATTCTTGATAATGCGTTCAATTTTTAGCTTTAATACACAATTCTTGACAGATTTTAACGAAATTTGGCTTGAATGTTTGTTATCACCCATGGATAAAGCTTATTGAAAATCAGAAAAATTGAAAAATATTTAGTATTAGTTATTGCCCTTGATCTTGAAAACTCGTACAATTTGTAGCTCGTAAAAACTCTAGAAGGCATGATTCTTGCCGGATTTTGACAAAACTTGGTTTTATTATTCAGTACCGCGCTGAAGATTGAATATTTGTCTTCTAGAGTTTTCACGAGCTAAAGATTGAACACGTTTTCAAGAACAAGGGCAATAACTCATATTCCATATTATTCAGTATCGCTCTAAGGAGTTCAAAAGAAGTGTATGACTGAAGGTTGAATTTTTCATACTGGTGATTGTTACTGTACTGCTAAATATTTTAATTCAAAATCAAAGCTGCGAGTGGGCGTATATTACCTTGCCTGGCAAGCTATCTTATATAAAGCGACTGTTGCCTTTATTTCTTTACATGATATAAGTACTGATCTGAACCTCGAAAAGCATTCAACATTCTGTTATCATACCGATAGCTATCAGCGAAATTGTTTATTTCATCTGCATGATTTACAATTACTTTGCCTGTTATGCCAATGGAATTTTATGATGCTATAAAAAAAGGTTATTTTGTCGTAAAAATAAAGAGCATCTAAAGTGGAATTAGTCTTTTATTGGCAATATCTTGGTATTACTAAATAAGATTACATAATAGAATGGCATATTTGAGTTTTTAGGACATTTTATTGTCAATCTGAAAAGTATTGTTCATGTTTATTTTTATTCTTATTATCATTTTATTTGTGTCTCTGCTTTTATAATATGTTATTTGTACCGTGACCATCTTTATAATGTCAAATTACGAATCTATCTTCCACATAAGTTTGTAAAAGCACCGGACATCGTTGCATGATTTTTCGTAACGTTCAAGCAATTTCGAACTGTGTCTAATACCTTGACTGTAATAACCACCTTTTTGTATCACGGTGGTTTGTTAAAGCAGCGATTTGATTAGATTGTACGCTAGCGGATACATTCAAGTAGAGCCCACTAGCGTACAATCCAATCAAATCGCTGCATTTATATTAAGTATAAGTTATTGCCGTTGTTCTTGAAAATGCGTTTAATTTTTAGCTCGTAAACACTCTAGAAGGCACAATTCTTGACGGATTTTGACGAAACTTGGTGTGAGTGTTCATAATAGTATGAACCCTATTGAAAATTAGAAGAATTGAACAATATTTATTATGAGTTATTGCCCCTGTTCCAGAGAACGCGCTGAATGCTGAAAATTTGCCTTCAAAATTAAAGCTGCCAGTTTGGCATATATTATCTTGCCTGGCAAGCTTTCTTTTCCCCCTGATGATCAATATCCATCATGTTCATCGACTAGTTTAATGTGGATTTAAGCCGATAAGCATTAAAAACAATCGGATTAAAAACTGTTACCTTCAATCTGATAAGAGGTTTTACGTCATTTATTTCGTTAAATTGGTAAATTATCGTTTCAATTACATCAAAACTTGTCAAATTTATCATTTCATGTATTTTGTTTGATAGGATGTTTTTTTTCTTTGATCAATACTTTTCATGCCACTGGACATTTTAATGTTGATTTAATATGTGTAGAACAATAATTATAGCTTATTTATGTTTTGTTGGGATTGATCACACGCAAATTCATAGATCGGTTGTTTTTATTTAGAATAAAATGATATTTAAGGATGTTTTTCCGTTACGACAATCATTGTTCCCCCTATCAATACATCTATCATATTTAATTAAAATCATGATCAGTTATTCACAGGTCTTTAAACTCTATTTAGCCATATTCACTTAATCAGATCTATAAACTCTATCGAACCATGCTCAATACTTCATATCTATAAACTCTATTGAGCCATATTCACTTATTCATATCTATAAACTCTATTGAGCCATATTAACGTATTCAGATCTCTAAACTCTTTTGAGCCATATTCACTTATTCAGATCTCTAAACTCTTTTTAACCATATTCACTTATTCAGATCTTTAAATTCTATTGTGTCTTATATTTCGATCTTTAAGCTCAACAGAACCATGTTCACTAATTCAGATTTATAAACTCTATTGAGCCATATTCACTTATTCGTATCTATAAACTCTATTGAGCCATATTCACTTATTCAAATCTATAAATTCTACTGTGTCTTATATGGACTTTTTCAGATCTCTAAACTCTATTATGTCTTAAATGGACTTATTCCGATCTTTAAACTCTATTGTGTCTTATATGGACTTATTCCGATCTTTAAACTCCATTGAGCCATATTCACTTATTCGTATCTATAAACTCTATTGAGCCATATTCACTTATTCGTATCTATAAACTCTATTTAGCCATATTCACTAATTCAGATCTATAATTTCTATAGGAGTCATATTCACTAATTCAGATCTATAATTTCTATAGGGGCCATATTCACTAATTAAGAGCCGATTCACCGATTCAAAGATCTATAAACTCTATTTAACCATGTTCAATACTTCAGATCCATAAACTCGATTTAACCATGTTCAATACTTCAGATCTATAAACACTATGTAACCATGTTCAATACTTCAGATCCATAAACTCTATTTAACCATGTTCAATATTTCAGATCCATAAACTCTATTTAACCATGTTCAATACTTCAGATCTATAAACACTATGTAACCATGTTCAATACTTCAGATCCATAAACTCTATTTAACCATGTTCAATACTTCAGATCTATAAACTCTATCTATACATGTTAATACTTCAGATCTATAAATTCTATCTAACCATGCAAGATTTGAACGACATGTAGAAGCGAGGAGCACATCATAGAATATAACACTTCTTTAATAAGGTTCGGCACATAACGTGTCGTCATCAGATGTTATAGCAAGAGATTGGTAGGTAGGTAGATGACAAGTTAACGTTCGCTTCCAGCGGATGCTGATATCGCAAACTAAAACAAGAGAATAAAACATAACAAAAAAAAATATATAGCAACAAGAAACAATATAGAGATTAAGAGAGAATTAACAAGTAAGGTAACAATGCGAAGTCATTGAGCAGGTACTGGTAGGAAAACGTAAGCTAATGAGTTTATTGTGAGGAAGACAATGGGAGGACCTCACCTCACCATAAACTCATAATTTCTATAGAAGCTATATTCACTAATTCAGATCTATAATTTTATATTGGAGCCATATTCACTAATTCAGATCTATAAACTCCATCGAATCATGCTCACTAATTAAGATTTATAAATCCATCGAAGCCATATTCAATAATTTGGATCTATAAACTCTTATCAACCCATGTTTAGTAATTCTTAGATCTATAAATACTAGGTGCTATATTCAATAATTCATATATATATTCGAATTTAGAATTGTATAACCGAATTTGGAACTGCGTGCTGTCGTTTTAAAACAGGTTGTAAACGTACTGCAGGTTATAATTAGCGTGTATAAGAAGTTTGTTTAAATAATTCTGTTTCGATTGGAAAAACTCCAAAACGAATAAAGTGAAGTATAAAAACACTGGATTAGTTTGAAAACATCTGTTTAGTTTACAGATGTTAGTTTCAGATACTGTAAATTACTTAATAATTTGCATGTAATAAGATTTATCGTGGTTTGCTTATTTATAATGTACATTTACGCCCAACTTCATCTCTTTTTAGATGAAAATGACATGTTTGCAATTGATTAAATTTCGTTTCTTACGAGGTTTTACTCCCTTTGATCTGACATTTGGGTCAAATCAATCATATTTTCAATTGTCAGTTTTAAGGCCTGAGAAACGAGTCGAAAGTCGCCTATGCTATAAACATAAATGTTTATTTCTAATTTTTAATTTGTTCCATGAATATCTGTAAACATGGACCTTTGTCCAGCGAGGCAGATTCAAATAAGCATTCTGCTTCTTTCTGTATCCCATATATGTACATTGTAAATTTATCTGTAAATAAAGAAATACTGTTTAAAAAAAAGTTTCCACGCTGCAGAAGTATCTACATAAGTACTTCCTTGAAAAATGGTTTTGGGGTTGAGTTTTCCTGAGAACAACGATTACCTTGAAATTCAATTTATAATACTTGAATCAACCTAACATTGATCTCAACGGGATTAGTCGAATTGCTAGAACCACAGACGTCTGATTGAAAATTGGAATGGCGCAAATTTATGCTATCATTGCCCCCGATACATATACATAATTTATGAAAACCTCTTTACAATCCGACAACTATGTTGTCAGTATCAGAGCCTCAGTAACGTAATAGAGATCTTTATCAATGTTATTTAAGTAAAATAATTAAAAGGTATTCTAGAGATCTCTGACAACTAATAGATTCAGTCAATAGATTATAACGTTAAGTAATTTATTATCGTAACTTATCACCTTCAAATCTAAAAAGAGGAAGAAAATATATTCAATTCGGCACTCTTAATAGGATTCTCATTGAGGCCAAAAAACACAAACTTCAAAATCTATTTCTTTAACTCAATCCAATCTTTCCGACCGTCCATTGCTAAAATAGAAATCATGATATTTTTAGACCATTAGGATAATGGAATTGGTCTTCTAATACATGTACTTATCATTGAGTCTGGATTTCCATTAAATTTTCATGGATTCAGTCAGTGATCTTTTTCTTTCTAGATTACAGAGCATTAGATAATAGATTTATATACTTTATTCTTTTATTTCAGGTATGTACCAATTTAAACAAATATTGTTATTAATGTGGTTCACGTAAGTATGAAAGTATATATCGAAGATATTTCGACATTCCGTCTGCACGAAGGTTTACATTGGGTAACAGTTCAGTTCCAAACTGTGGCCTCAGATGTATCATTTATATCCTTCATGTGTCTCAATCATATGACAGCGTGAACTTGATTTTGGTACTTTGTTGACAAAGTTTCTCGTGACCCTGAGCAAAAACCTTGCTTTAATAATGCATTTGGATGAAGTTGGTATTGAAAAGAGACAATTTTTTTCCCTGGAAACTTCAAGCAAATGCGAATACAAACTGAGGTAGCAGGCAATATCCAGAGGCATTATGTCGCGTGACTGGACGTAGTGCGTCACAAATTAATGATCAACAACTCTATTTGATATATGGGCAAGGGCAATAACTCAAATTCCTTTCATCGAAAAATGGTCAAATCGATCAAACAAGATCTCATTGTAATATAAGATGATCACAAAAACCAGATGAAAACTTTAGTCTTTATAGTGTTCACAAACAAATTTCTGACGCGCTTATACTTAGTCAAGGGCAATAACTAAAAAACCATAATCGTCAAGTTTGAACTTGACCTAGATCTCATCATTTTAATGATCACATCAAATTTCATTTAAATCAGATGAAAAATGTAGTTTCTAGTCAAGGGCAATAACTCAAAAATCGTTCATCGAAAAATCGTCAAACTCAAACTGTCCAAGAGCTCATCAATACAAATGATCACACCAAATTTCATTAAAATAAGATAAAAACTGCGATAACTCAAAAACCGTTCATCGAAAATCGTCAAATTCGAACTTAACCATGATCTCATCAATTATAAATGACTACTGAAAACTATCTTTTATCCAGCATGATTCACCGCAAAGGACAGAAACGGCATTTTTTTAATTTTGAAAAATATAAAACATTATTTTACTACTATAATTAATGGTAAATTTATTATTTAAGATATGAATGCGCCACGGAAAGAAACTTCTTCAGTGAACTTTGGCTACCTAATATCAATTGTCTTGCACGAGTGCATTTTGTGTTATCAAATGAGATTTGTGATCAATAAAACGCTGATATTCACATCTTTTGTGATCGAAGTTGGGATAAACCTATTCCACAGACAAGTGAACCAGCTATATTTTATCTGCTTTTCGCCAAGAGTTTGTTTTCAACTGTAATAGTTGCTTTGTAGACATATTAATTACCATACAGACAAGGAAGTGTTTTATTATTATATATTATCATTTCTATGATTTATATGTTGTAAATATCTCCTTTCAATTATCGTGCACCTATCAAACCAGATATTTATAGTGCAATACAATTATGAAATTATTCCGTATTAAAGGGAATGTGTAGCATAATTTTATCGTTATCTAAGTTATATGTATCTTTCAAGTGACTTTCCGCCTTACGAACGTTGGATATCCGAAAACAATAGTCCCTAACCAGGGTTATAATATTGTTTTTTTTTTTATACACGAAATGTTCAGCGTATATGGCCGTCACCAATGACCTTCTTTCGTCCGTTAACAATTGAGTTCCTGAGGGATTTGAAATCGATTGTTATCACCCATGCATTTACCATATCGAAGATCAAAAAATTCGAAAAATATTGATTTGGTGTTGTTGCCCATGTTTTTAGCTCGTAAACACTCTACAAGGCACGATTCTTGACTGATTTAGATAAAATTTGATGAAATTGTCATCTAAGAATAAGCCAGTTTCGAAAACAAAAACTATGGTTTATAGTTGTTGTTTGCTAAATTTTTCTAAATCAAACCAAGCTGCTATTGTGCTTATGTTACTATGCCTACTAAACAGGGACAGGTACGCCATTTTCGGAGGTTGATGTGGGTCTTGAATATACGTAAATTGTCTTCAGGTGTACAGGGAATGTACAAAAATCGCAAAAAATTCCTTCAAAAATAGCTTAAACTAGGAATTACTCTTTCTATTGCAATATATGTCTGTGTCGGAAGAAATGACGAGTCGTATTTTAATAATCAAACGCGGATAATTTGGACATTCATACATTTATTTGAAGTCTAAAATTTCGACGGTTAGCTGTGAACAATATTATTGATAAGCTTAGATAAAAAAAAACCTTTCTGACACTGATGTATAATTCGTCAAACAAATGGCTAAACTGTCCCTTTAATATTTGTTTTGAGTTGATGAATATAATTATCTCTCTGTCAAAGAATACATGTGTAGTTGATGGAAGTCGTCTGTGTTGAATATATATGTATAAATATGATGACAAAAGCTATCAATTCAGACATGGAACCAATATTTGAATTTTCTCGCAGCAATATATCTTCTTTAGGAAATTCTCCGTTGGCAGATGTCACCTAATAGTATGTATAAATCTTTTTCTTTATGGAATTCCCTACTGTACGTTATAAAACTAACAACCTTTTTTGATATTTATTGCTCAATTACTACTATAAAGTTATCTATCTTTCTGAGTGGATACTTCTGAGTTTCAAAGAAATTATATGATATATTATTCATACATTAGATAAGACCATTTTATTTATAACTTCTCCTTAAGTCTGTAAAATGGCAATGGCTAATTGACATTGCATATTTTAATATATTATCATAGTACAAAAACAGCTCAAACTGAATGTAACGGTGAAAAATAAAAAAGAAAATACGAGCATATGAATTTCATTAAACAAAACTTGCTCTTTCTTTTGGCATTAATGGTAAAACTAAGAAAAGATTCTACAATTTTAACAAAAATTGATACATCTGTTTATTAAAGAAGACAGAATTTTCACACACCTTTTATTATTTTGCAGATTATATACTTCCCCTTTAAAGGACATGTTCGCCAATTTTCGGGGGTTGATCTAGGTCTTAAAAAATAGTCTTCAGAAGTACCCAAACTGCACGAAATACTACATAATCCCGTCTAATATACCTCAAACTAGAAATCTGAAAAGACAAGTCGTAATTTTAATTTAAAAATCGCAGATAATTCTGGACACGCAAGGACTTGAAGGCCCAAATTTCGACTACGAGTTGTAATGCTATCCTGATCCCGTTTCTGAGACTAAGGTACAATTATTGGTTAAACCTGTCTCTTTTAAGGATCACTACACATCATGACTGTTACCATTTCAACATTACTGGAAGATTTTCAAATGAAAGAAGCACTTGTTTCCAATGTAATCCAATTAAAATCAGACGCCGATTTGCCTACAACTGAATAGTAAGTTTCTGTCAGAAATGAAGAAGTTTTTAGGAAGATCTTTGCGAATATTATTTTCTGACAGTTTTTGACGAAACTTGCTGATATTAATAATCGGCAGGGAATGAGCCATATCAAAAATTAAAAGAAGATGAAAAACCACTCTTTTTATCTGAGCACAGGTGAAGAGTACAAAGCTGAACAATGCATGTTTTATTAAGACTTTTTGACATATCTTTGCCCACATCATAATATGGAGGTATATAGTCGACACTATTTACCTCACGTTTGACGGATGGCATTTCCTGGTAAACGAGCGCATAACTCTTGTGCTCTAGTATATTGATAATGCTATTGCTCTTTTAGTTTCCAACTAATCGTTAAAACTTTACTGAAAGTTTCTCGTTTTACCTACCTACTCCATTCGACAGTGGGCGTCTTTGGACGAGATCCATTATATCTTTGAAACGCCCGAAAACACTCTAAAAGACACAATAGTCTTGAGAGATTGTGACAAAACTTGATGCAATTGTTTCTCATCCAAAGATAAACATTATATAAAATCAAAATTTTATATCAGGAAATATTGCCTGTGTTCTTAAACACACGTTTGACTATTTCAAGATCGGGCGGAGACATGATCCCCATAGATATATCTTAGACAGCTCTAATTGCTGCCTTCTCGAAGATGGTAGTTGTATCTGGAAGTTACTTGGTAAGAACAACCTGCAGCGTCTCCTCATACAGACTAATGCTTACCAGGAGAAGGGTATAGATGGAGCTTGGAGATTGGCATAGCAGTTGCAATGCCACCTTGATTGTGAAGACTGTCACCCACCAGCTTCTAAAGTAAAAGATTTTAATATAAAAAGTAGGAGATGATGCGCCTTTATTAAAGTAATAATAGTTTACATATATTTACTACAGTCAGGTAATTACCCGACTTATTGATTAAGTGATAATGATTTATTAATAAATATAATTATCGATAAAATCACTATTATTAATATTGAGTGAATACAGTAAGATTATGTAGGTGGCCAATGTCAGGTCTCAGACGGGATTTAAGAACACCTTGACCTCCGAATTCAATGAAACGCCGGGGTTTAGACTCGATCACGGACATTTTTCAACCCATTAGAGAAATCGGCTTGGCATGGAAAAGGCCTCCAGTAGTTTGTTAGGACAATAAAATGGGGTTTTACACGTAAACTTAACAACCCTCAACAATTCTAACAAAATAGTTGGAAATCTGAACTGAAATCTTACGTCTGTCTGTTCACATTAAAGGGAAAGGTTCGTCAGATTGTTGACTAATCGTACCTTAGTCTTAGAAACATTATTTCTTTTTAGCTAAACCAATCAGTAATAGTGTTCACAGTTCACCGTCGAAATTTGAGCCTTCAAATCCATGTGTGTCCAGACTTACCCGCATTCTATATAAAGAAAAGATATATATATATAAATAGAAAGTGAAATTCCTAGTTTGAGGTATTTTTGAAGAAATTATATGAATTTCGTACATTTCTGGTAGTTCTGAAGACTATATTAATATGTTCAAATCAAGCCCCGAAAATGGAAAATCTGTCGCTTTAACTTTGGCTATTACAATTCGACAGAATTTTTCAACATCGGAGTTCGATTGTCCAAAATTTTGAAATTTCGAGCTCTGTGTATAAACAAACTTTGCTTGACATTAAAATAAAGCCCTAATAGATGTTTATGTGTACATAGCTCTCATGTAGTGTAATCCTAGTCAAATGGATGACGCTACTAACGTAATACTTGAATAATCGGAAGTCTCGATGACCTATGATAAAATTATGTATTTACTAATGGCCAGTAATTCTGTTTAATCACAGGGCTTAGGTCAACATGAAATTGGCATCACGTTTTATTGAAATATGTCCTGACTATAAATTGTCTAGTCCTGGGGACTGAATAAATATCGAAATAAATGTTTTCTGTGGTAATTTGATTCGGTTTGTCTTCTATTGTACTTTTTATAGTTTCTATGAATTTGTGTCATTTAAAGGCAGAGATACCCCCTTAATGTTTTCGTTATAAAATTATAATATGAACCTGTACAGTTACCTTCGGTAAATAACGAGCTTGTTCTCGGTATCAGATGAGCTTGATCACTAAACAGAAAAATATTACGAGATTATTGAGTTAACAGGGATATTTGATGAGCTTGATGTGTTCACAGATAAATTATGAGCTTGTTGAATTAACAGAGGTATGTTATGAGCTTATTGAGTTAACAGGGAAATTTTATGAGCTTGACTTAACAGAGACATGTTACGAATTGCTTGAGTAAAAAGACGCTTATTATGAGCTTGTTGAGTTAAAAGATGCTTATTATGAGCTTGTTTAGTTAACATGGGCATATTATGACTTTGTTGAGTTAACAAGCTTTTTCATGTTTTATGGTCGTGTTCTTTCATCTGTACATTATATGCCATTTTATACCAATCATACTTTAGTCTCAGAAATGGATTTTTTTTTAGCTAAACTAACCAGTAAAAGTGGTCACAGCTCACCATCAAAATTTGAGCCTTCAAATCCATGTGTGTCCAGAATTATCCGCAATTGCGATTTTCGTACATTTATAGTACTTGTGAAGATCATATACATATATTCAAGACTCAAATCAACCCCCAATATGTCCCTTTAACGGTTGGTTATATTATGTGCACGTTGTTTGTTTTACAATGGTATATTTGTATGGAATTCCGTGAGGTTAAAGTATTGCTCTTAACCCGGTGTAACGTATGTTAGGAAGAGGTCTAGACATGGTTTATTCGTAAAATCTACCAAGATGGAAATTCAATGTAACCGGTAAACGGAAATATCCCGTTAATTTCAGACATTTAATAAAGTTTAATTCCGAAATTATTTATCCATTCCGACTAGATGGTATATAAATCCTTTCAAAGGTTTCTCAATCACGCAATGTCACTTGTACATATTAGACAGTGTCGGTTATTCCAATTTAGAGGTTATAGCAAATGTTGCTCTATTTTTATATGGTCGTGTGTTTGGTTTGATATGAGATTTTGATCTTTTATTTGTTTGTCACGTAACTGTGTAATATAATTTACTATAGCAATGTATGGTACATAACGTAAGAACTATATTGTACCTCACGAGTGCCACAGATCATCACGCTCGAAAAAAGCCTGGAGGTTTATTACTATATTCTTTAAGGAAAGCTCAATTGTATACTAAAATGCTATTTTTTTATATCCAATTTTTCGAGGAAGTTGGAAAAAAATCAGCTTTCAGGATGTTCTATATTTACATATATACAGTCAAATCCACGATGGCAAGAAAAATTGGATTCCTTTTTGTGACTATCCTGATAAGATTGCGTGCTGTTATTTGCATTAATTAGCCAGCACCAGCAATCAGATGCATAAAAAGGACATTAAACCAAATTACATCTAGGAATAAACCTTGCGAAGCTATTTTCGAAATTTGATTTATACAAGAATTGATAAAGGAGATTAACTTAACTCGAGTACAGTGAAATCCCTCTAAACCGGTATCCTAACGGACCTATGGAAAATGGTTTTACAAAGGGTGCAGTTTACTCTGTATTACTGATTGTAAACATTTGGTACGTTTCTTAAACTTGAGAAAAATACAAACAGAGTGGTGCAAGTGGAGGGTGCCACTTTATGGCATCTTTTGATCGTCTGATCCACGGCTTCAATTTAAGGAGTATCGCATATTGACTATAATCTGCGAATCAAATCAAATTGTTCCTGTCGATTATTGGAATTATTCTATGGCAGTGGTTCCCAACCTTTTTCAGCCTCCACACCCCTGGAGTAATCATTTGAACCCCTCACACCCCCAAAACAATTGACATTCAAAACATTGTAAATTTTATAATTTTTATTCAAACTGATCACATTTAATCATGGATATATAAGGATATATAATCATGCTACACACTCTAATTGACTGCATACAATACATGTGCTGTCATAAAACATTGAGACCCAAGTCAATTATCCTGGAAGAATCTTCAATTTTTCCATGAAAATCCTCAAAAGACGCCGAAGCCGACCTGTCAGCTGATGGACCTGTAGTGGGAGGTCCGTTAACTAGGACTAATTTCCTACATTGAATGTTCTTTACCAATTTTTTACTGCTCCATTGATTGTACAGAAATAAAATGATTGACTTTATGATTTCAGGTCGTTAAAATGTTAATCATAATCATTTTGATGTTTGGTTTATGCTGGTTGCCTCTACATACATTCTTCCTCGTCATAGATTTTAATCCCGAGTTGCTCAATTACAAGACCACAGCTCAAGAAGAAATGTTTACTGCTATTTATTATTGTGTTCATTGGTTAGCCATGTCCAATAGTTTTGCTAATCCAATTATTTATGGCTTTTTAAATGAAAGTTTTCGGGTAAGTATTCATATTCAATTTTGACAGCGTCACCGATTGTTTTTATAGAAAAAGGTTCATATCAGTCGGGAAGTTACTTTCATTTAAAAAGAACAACAAGGGATCCAGCATCTCTGACGTAAGAGACCAAAATAAGACAAACTGCATGCAACATGAAATTTTCAGAATGTTTAAAATGTTCAAAAATATTTTTTCATAGAAAGTAATGAAAGGAACAATAGAGACAAAAAATTTAGAAATAATACATACAATGCAAAAGAAAATATCCATGTTAAGTTCCAAAATTATGAGACGTATGTAAGGTCTCGTCGTGATTACAAATATATATGGCAAATACAAACATTATTGACTATTACTATAAGGTACGAGGACTGGCTTCGTTTTGGGAAGCAAGTGGTAGTTTGGAATATCCAAGCGGGTTGTATATTCATAGGCATATATTTTATTGTCACGGGACGTTATCCAATTAAGAGTTATCACACTTAGGCTTAATACTTTTCAACCAACCCTCGTACATGCACAGTTGACAAATCCAAACGTAAAGTTGCTTCAGCAGCTATTAATATTTTTTTAAATATTGCTCATTCATTTATCTTTTCAGGCTGATTTGGCATCAATATGTTATCTCTGGTTCCCATGCTGTAAATGCCTAAAACGAATAGCGACAAGAAGATATAGTGTGAGCACCAACGACACACGGGTACAAAGACAAAATGCTGTGCGCAAAAATCAAACTGTCAATGTAACAAAACAATCGTTACGAAACGGACACAAAGTGTATTTTGAACTTCGACGATCAATATCAAAAGAGGACGAAACGTCGCGACGAGCATCGACGAATACCAATACCAATAATACCAATCATGTCAATAACAATAACAATAGATTAGGTATTGATGAACGAACAGAGCTGAATGTCAGTAGTGGTGAACTCAGCAGTGATGATTGTTGATTAGGGAGTCTGAATCGTTGCGTATATATTGGTGCACTTAATGATAAATGTAGCTGTTGAGAATTCGGGCCTTGCTGTTGTGTTCAACAGATTTTGAGTTCGCATACAAGTACATCGTTCATTTTATGATTGACAAAATATGTCGTTATCATCCAGTGATTTGAGCAATAATGTGATCAGTTTAACGCCCAGTTGTGACATACGTGTTGTAACTTATAAACTATAATATGATTCGTGATGAGAGTTCGTGATGTATGGTGTGCATTTAACAGTGTGACGTCATGTTGTTTGTCGCGGAATACATGTCTGTATGTGATATCACTTATACCCAGTATTAGAATTGTCCCAATTTGAACTTTCTCAATAAAATATCAATATATTCAGTCAGAGCGATGGCGACACTCGTTACAGTAATTAATAGATGGCGTAGACCTCAAATTTTCTTAACTTGCGATTTGTTTTATAATGCTTTGTTCTCATCAACATCTGACACTTAAGTTTATGGGCTTGGAATTTAGAACATAAAAAAAGAACTTTCAAAAGACAAAAAAAAAATTTTCCTTTACCATTTTTTATATAGAACATTAACAATTCTTCAATTCTCAAGACGCCAAAAAGGTGACTTATTGGTTTAGTCTATTTGTCTATGTTGGCTTATATTCATTAATGCATTTCAAACAAGAGCTTCTCAGAAGATCTCACATTTTACACATACGACAGAAATTGATCGTACGATTTTTCGAGAAACGAGACCCTGATACTAAAAAGTGATATCATTTATTTTTATATAAACTTGATTCACATGTAATATGTGTATTTAGGGAACCATACCACCAGGTTAAAAGATTCAAAAGAGATTCTTTTTGTATTTCTGTGCACCATTCTTATTTCCCCTTCATGGTTGAGTCAGAGAAAAACTTGCCCACAGTATTCTTCTCGAAAAAAAAACTCAAAAGTGACGTTAGAATAACATTATCCACAGACGTCGCGCCGGAAATCAGAGATTTCCTGACACCCATACTATCTTCAGCGGAGATCTTTCGTTGCAGTTTGGGTATTGAAAAGAACTGGGTAATAGAGTCTAGAATTCAGAATGGTGCAAAAAAAAGCTATTGATGTCCCAGATACAGAAATCACTCTTTTGAATCATGTTAAGTACAAAGAAAATAACCATTGTTTTATCTGAAATTTTTGGAACAATCCTATATTATATCAAATTGGTTTTGAAGATAAAGCTTATGCCAGTTCGTTTAATCGAGAATACAGACGGGGGTAGACGAGATAAGGTGTCTGGTGATAAGGAGAAGCAAATATCTGAGTACGGACCTAAACATAATGCGGATACTTTTCGCATTAAATTTTTGTAGTTCTTAAATAATATCGCACTCGACACCTTGCATCGTCTATTCGCAAATTTACATAATATAATTCCTTATAAACGAGTGATTTCCAGTTGGGAATGTTGTCCCCAAAAAAAAATTAGCCCAACTATCCATGAGAGACAATATGACCTATTTGTTGATAACATTATAATTTAGCAATCTGGTTCAATACACCTGTATCGGGGTTACTTATATTCTATGATCTGAAGACATTTTAAAAAAAAATGGTTTATGATTATACCAATCAAAATGATCCGTTCAGTAAGATCTCACATGAGAGGTGATTCTGATATAATCATTATTGAACTTGTGGGCCCACGGTTTCGATTGGTTAATTATTACTCTTTGTTCCAACTTGAGTTTAGGAAATATGTTGCCTCGTGTAGAATAAGAAAAGTAAACCAATATACACAACGAAATATCAGATTGTATAGTCATGTTTGCTGCCCAAAAATAGATCAATTGGACTAGATCACACTGAAAAAGACTTAAAGCATATATAAACCAAGGAGCTTATAAAGCTCTTTGATATAAACCATTAATAACAATTTATATTTATATAAAATGATGATATAATTAAGGTAATGAAATACATTAAAGTGAATATTATATTATCGTTATCTTATCTTGACAATGTTGTATGTGGAGGAGAAGGAATGGCAATATAGCACGATAGGGGGGCATCTAAGGAATTGTGGTGGACTGAAAAAAGACGCCTGGTCCGCCAATAATTTGAAACAAAACAGGCAGTTGAGAGCAAGGGCGTCCGATGAATTTTAAGGAATTTGTAAGGCAAATACCCTGAAATGATACATTCTTTGATATAACTCAATAAATAAATAACGTATATTTCGGAAAATCTGAGCCTCTATCGTTCAATTGGCATCATGTGCATGCCCAATTCAGAAAACTGCTAAAAGGTTATGCATGATTTAGCTTTTTAAACTTTAATCCATTTTTTCATACCCCATAGTGCGGACGCCCATGTTTGAGATAATATATTCGTACGGTCTTTGTGAATGTTCTGCTAGCGCTATGGCAGGCATTATTTACAGGATCTATGTCATTATTGTCAGGTGATCACATGATTCTGGTGATTTAAATATCAGAGGCTGGTCGTTCATGACTACGGGTATTTGGAAACAAGGACAATAAAAACGAAATCTTTCTGGGATGTGGCTAAAAAAATGACAGTAAATGCAAATTAGTAAACCGATAGTCACCTTAAAATATTAAATGCAAAATTTTGTGTCAGAATATCCCGTGAAGACTCTAAATTTAGGAACAATATTCAGTTAGCACAATCATTATTATCAAAGAGTCTGGCCCAAGAAGACACATCGAAATCTACCATTCATTACCGATTCAGCTTTACGGAAACTGCCAAAGATTACCGGATGATGTTCTTATAAACCTTAAACCAGCATATTGTATTTCATAAGTTTTTGCATTGTGATTTAGATCAGTGCTTTTATATGAATTGTTCTTATCAACAGTACTGAATGGTAGATGCAGCTAACACAGTGCCGTAAATCAAAACAGACCATTCCCTTAGTTTCAGTTGATCATATAAAAACGCATTCATTGCGTGAACAGATTCTCATTTCGCCGAGTTCAAACTAGGTTTTTAACAGTCGTCAATGTAATTTTACGCTCTCTGCCTATCTGATATGTAAATCTGGAAGTTTTTTTTATGATGAGAATCTTGATAATGTCACACAGGAGACAATAAAGACATATTGGTTAATTTAAGTTGCGTTAATTTGGAATTTAGTTTATCTACTAACTGTGTAGTCATCGATTTTGTTTGGTTTTAGTTAAATAAGTGATTCGCTGATTATCCACTATAGTAGGGTTTGCAAAACTGTAAAGAGTAAAGACGTTGAATCAATTAACGTAGGACAAGCATATCATATCTGTAAACCCTCGAAATCACCAAATGTTACTCAGCACCAATCTGAAGGAACAACTTGCCATCTGAACTCCGATTTTCTAAATCTATCGAAGAAAAACATAAAAACTTGTTCTTCATTAAAAGTATTTCTTTCATTCACAGAAATATATTGATCAAGGGCGCAATAAACTGATTTGTGCCATATAAAGTTATAATTATCAAAAATGATGTAACGAGAGTGCATTTATCTAGAATATTTCAATATTGTGAAAAAAGGTGCGCACAAAAAGAAATATCGAATCCGTCATTATAATCAAATGTAAACCACATTACTATGGAATAAGATGAAAAGGCTTTCAGTGATGTTTCTTCTTATTGTGAATCGAGTGGGTGTTGATTTCATCTCCTATTCCTTTGGCACCCGCCGATTCTAAATTATAATTGATTGATCCACCTTTATACGACATAAGACTGTGTTTCAGATCGATTTCCCAAAGCCAGGTATAGTATCATCTTCAAGGGGATATTCTAGTATTAGCCCTTGTAGTCATCTGTTAGACTACGAAAGAAAAAGAAATAGGAGTCTGAAATAGCCTCAATGAAAGACTCATAAATATCTTTATGTCCGAACCAAATCTAACCCTTTACAAATACCATTGACCAGTATTTATTTCCAAGTGAATATCGGACTGATTCATTAAAAAAAGGATAAAGAAAAAGTGTATAAAATATAATAGGGTGATTTTAAAGTCTCAAAATATATTGAGAAAAGGGTGTAAATTGTTTTTAATCCTCTATCTTATCTGA
Organism: Lottia gigantea; assembly: GCF_000327385.1. Lineage (NCBI taxonomy): Eukaryota > Metazoa > Mollusca > Gastropoda > Lottiidae > Lottia > Lottia gigantea. Next base: position 2,229,647 of record NW_008708846.1, read on the forward strand.
CCCACATCATTTTAAACTTAACATCCTGGCCAATGACTTTATTTGTTTCTCTTTTTTCCACCACATTGTTTTTGATTAAACCACGATTTCTACAATAACCAACACATCAAAGTTGTATTACAGTTATTTTATTCGAAATTCCATTCTATACAATTGCATTATGTGTTTTCATTCGCAAACAATATTATTTCAGTTTTTTCAGAATTTCAGCAAAGTAAATTTTATTGTATTTTCAATTCAGTCTTTTTTACTTAAATTTATAACAGAAATGCAAAAATGCTTCTATAGGACAGTTTCTTCAATAAGACCCAATACCACATTTAACGAAGGTGTAGGTCGCAATTAAAGTCTCGACTTGTATCAAGATGGCTTAAAGGAAAACCAAAATAAGAACAATGTTTCAAGTTCAAGAGAGGTAATTTTTAATGCGGTTGTTAATTTGGATCAAGCACGTATTTCAGTGCGCAATTCCCAATACCTTTCAAGATGGAAGGTCATCAAATCATAACCTTGTTTTCATTATGTTTGTTGATTGACAAAATTTTACGTGGTAGACCCAACGAAATATAAGACCTGTGAATTGCGAAATAACAACGAAATGTAACAACGAAATACCTACAAAAACAACACAGAAGTCGTCAAAGACTGTAGCCTACCAAGGGAAGTAACAAGTTAATGTTGTTGAGAATCACCAAATTTAGTACAGAGCATTGTTTATAGTTGAGAGTAGCATGATATCTAGCACTTGCGGGTAATCACATTATGCCCAATACAAGGTCCATCACATCACGGTAAACAGGGATAAAATCAACCTATCATCATTAAAATCCACAGGCATTATCCTTGTCTTACAATCACCAAAATTATAATCCATAAATGAAACAATGCATCAAATATTGTAGTCTGACAGGGGAGCTTTACGATGATCATGTAAATATGAAATGAAAGCTATCCTAAAACTGTAATCTGTAGAATGAGCACTTCACTGAAAATCAGTGAAAGGAATCCAGCAATTGAGCAGGAGATTGTTATGTATTGTGAAAAGACGGACGAACGGATCGTTGGAAAGCATGACAACTTCGTCTGGGCGTATTAAGACATAATAATTTTCCCATTAACCAGTCTTTAATATAATTTTACATGAATAAATAATAACAATTTTTTGTGATAATGCTTGGTTTTTTCAGCCCAACTTTTCTGTTTTTCACCTCATTCTAGTGTCTTGGCTCGAAAATTATGTTGATTGTTGTGTGCAAAATCGTCCACAATCGCCGATTTCTCAAAATCTCCACAAATAACAACGACCGAATGCTGTAATGTTGTAATTTCCAACCTATAAAACCGGGGATACCATTAGATCTGGTATCTGAAATAAAAATTAGAATGATGAAGGCAATTGTTCAAAGGCTGTATGCGTTCTTTAAATAACATACGAGACTGGCACTAGAAAAATATTTTAGGGAAAGGTTTCTGTTCAATTTAGTCAATAAATGATAAGAATACATGTACTAATACAGGGAAAAGTACACCAGTCTCGTAAAACAGAAATTGTAGCTAAATTCTCTCTCGGAGTTCATCAAAGCATAATCTTTGTTTTAAGAACAGTATTTAAAATAGATTTTCAAAAAATATGGTCAGATTTTTACTTTTACCATTACAATTATATCCATCTCTTCATAACAACGATTGAAATATTTTATAAAATATCTTGTGCATACGTCCACATTTATATATCCAGTTAATAATACGGATACTTACATTAATAGTCAGTAAATAATTCGGATACTTACATTAATATACAGTTATTGGTACGGGTCCTTACATTAATAGTCAGTAAATGGTACGAATATATACTTAAATTAATAGTTAGTAAAAAATACGAAAACTTACATTATTGGTCAGTAAATAATACGAATACTTACATTAATAGTCAGGAAATAATTCGGATACTTACATTAATATACAGTTATTGGTACGGGTCCTTACATTAATAGTCAGTAAATGGTTCTGGCACTTACATTAATAGTAAAAAATACGAAAACTTACATTATTGGTCCGTAAATAAAACGAATACTTACATTAAGAGTTAGTAAATGAGTCAGTTATTTGTACGGATACTTACATTAATAGTCAGTAAATGATAGGGTATATGATATTCTTTGTTACAATATTGCACTATTAAGAATTTGGGTTTAGAAGATATTCCTGTTACTGTTACATCTTGACCTTTATCAAACACTAAACCTTCATAGTTAGCCACTGAAATTTACAGAATGGAAAACATAAAAAAATTCCAATGTAACAATGTCCCGGGTTTGTGGTGCCTTTGAAAGGAAGTCGAGTTTACAGGCTTAATCACAAATTGGCATCATGTGTGCCAGAAATGCGAGCATGGTTAACCCCGTTGAGGGAACAATAATTAGACAGAGCGTCATTAGTATACGTAATATTAAAGTTAATCTGTGAATTTATAAAAAAAAACTAAATTCTGAATCTTACTTTATTATTCAGACATCTCTTACCTTTAAATTTCTCATTGAACCTCCGTCTCTGTGGAAAAGGGCACTTTCTATTATTATGAATGGTATAAGACCTTAATTTTGGTAGTGGAGGTGGGTTACTCTATAATAGAATGTGTATAACAATTCAAGCTATGCAACCATCTGACATTGTCCAAACTTGCTTCGTTTTCTTTGGTGAGCATGAATTAAATATATTAAACGAACGATATTAGCTATTAGGGCTAACCTAGAGAGATTCTTAGTTGTCAGACCCTGTCGCAGAGTGGCAACAGGTGCTCTAATGTGTCAGCATGCCTGCTTTGTAAGTGAGAGCCGCCACAATAGGGAGCTCAAATTCAATAAAGTCTTTGGACATTGACGCTAGAACTTGAAGTTAAAGAATGGCCTACGGAACAGTTTTGTTTACTTGGTGCACATTATAAGTCAGTAGGTAGTGTTTTGGTTTGTAAATGACACATTGTCGATTTCCAACTTTTAAGGGGGCACTTCTTCTACGTCATCCTTTGACTCGCCCTAAATTATTGACAACGCAAATGTCAAAGACCAGTCAGGAATTTTCATTACAATGTAACCAGGTCTCCCATGATCACCTGACCAACTGGTTAACTGCTTCAGCTTCATACTTACCGGTAATGTAGCAATCAATTTGTTTACATAATCTGACAGTGGGTTACCAGTCTCAGCTATAGGGTGGTTCTCATAGATTGGTATTTCATCCTCTTCAAATGCTTGGACTGCTGCTGGTGGAGGTTGTTCTTTGATTCTGCAACATGCATAAATGGTGGACTGAATTTCCCTGGTTATACGTTACAATATGTACAAATGTATGAAGTCATTAAAATTTATTGTACTTTAATATAGGTCTATTACCCGACAACCTACCCTGAATAACGCTTCTTGGATGATCCCCTTCTCCTATTTAAATAACCTTTACTCTTCTTTCTCATCGACCATGATCTTCTGGCCCAATATCCTCTCCAATATGACTGGATAACCGTAGCAGCTTTAGATGTCATATCCAGTTTCATTCTATCAAAGCATTGTCTACTACTTTCACTGAAATGACGTTGTGCATTATATTATTCAAAATGACGTTACTGGGCTCTTCACATACTAAATATTCAGCCTCCTGAAAACTACGCAGGCAAGCATTAATGAGTTTGCCTACGATTTGTGCTTCAACGCACATAAGAAATACATTGAAAAAATCATAAGAAAGAACTCGAAGTGATGTAAGCTATATATTAGCATACTAACCTGTAGAAGATATGTTTTCTTCCATAAATCCATTGAGTTGTGGTATATGGTTGATTACTTTTATCCATTCTCCTTAAGAAACATTCCAATATTTCCTGAAGAGAGATGTTTTGGGAGATGTTTTCAGCATATTTGGTTGGAACGTTGTGTACAATAAAAGCATCACATAGAAAATGAAAGTAAGCCCCCCTTAAAAATAGTATCATGAAGCAGTGGCGGATTTACCAGCAACTCCAGACCTTAAGGGGATTCGGCCTTGGAGAGATCCACCTCCCCTTTCCACCGCCATTTCAGGCTTTTTCCCTTGTGATGAAGTCAATTGAGAAACATTTGACTTACCTTGGTTTCATCAGGAAGAGAATCTGGTTTATGAGAAAGACGATACAACATAAATAACTTATATCTTTGGTTAAATATTCTGTATTTCATTCTGTATGGTAAACCTGATAAAAGAACAATATTTAACGTTTACCCATTTCAGTATTAGGGGTGCCAATTCTTTAACGGAGCACCTTCACTATCTGTCGACCAATCATACCTTAGATTCAGAAACATGAATTGTTTACCTTACATAATCAGTAATAGTGTTCACAGCTCATCGTCGAAATTTGAGCCTACAATCCATGTTTATCCATATTCACGTTTGAAAGTTAAAAATTCGACTCGAATATAGTGAGACTATGCCATATATAGAAACACATATATAGGAATAGACAGTGAAGTTTCTATTTTGCGGTATATTTGAAGGGATTATGCGACTTTCGTGCGTTTTAGTACTTCTTAAGACTATTAAAGCACATTCAAGACCCAAATCAATCCCCGAAAATGCCGCCTGTTACCCTTTAAGGATTGTTCGTTTTGTAATATCTTGGAGTCTGATATAACCAAACCACCATAGGAACTCTGTTTGTAATGTTGTTTGTAATGTTTTGTATTCGCTCAGCTGTGGGAATTGCAGTCATTTCATAGCAACACAAGATTAGGTATTAGATAATTGCATACCTTCTACCATGAGCTGGACAGTTTCCTGTAATTGTATAGAATGTATCTGTCTTAGTATCGTTTCACAATCAAATACATTTTCCTTAAAGCTGTCATTACTCTGAAAAAAGAACCCAATTATTATGCTTATGATGTGATAAACTAAATGAACTCAAATCGTTTTATGGATAATATAGTTCTCTAAATCGTTACTGTTAATGCTGATGAAGCTCGATTTGGGTTATCCGTAACTTTACTCAGGATGGAAACCCATACACCATTCTCGGAATGGAAAATAGCTTAAAATTCCAACCTACTAAGAGCATTTTCTCTTGTAGATATTACTGACGATAAAATGAGATGTTATCAAAATCTGCTTCTAATGAAGATCTGGGTGCTTTGAACTTTAAGGTTTCGTAATTAAATCGAAATTTTAAGATTAAAACAAAGCTATTACCTTCAAACAGTGGATATAATGCGGTTTAGCATGACTTGTAGATTTTAATATAGCATCCATTCTTAACGGAAAATCATAGCTTAATATTCCTTTATTATCCATCTCACTACACAAATACAATTGATATGTAAATTCAATAAACGTGAAAAAGTATGGTGGGCATATATGAAACACAACATAAATATCTGCTCACATTGTAAACAGGCACTCCCAAAAGAATGGAAAATATGCTATCTAAAATGATCAATTATCTGTTGGTATGTGTTATATCCGTCTGTACTGATAGCTTCGTGGCGTATTTAGGGGGTCGGTCATTCAGGCGTTCTAAGCCTATAAATGCTCAAAATTCATCTCAGGCTATCTTAAATCAGTTGGCAACCCCAAAACCCCCAGAGAGAGAAACCTCTCATTATTGGTCTCCCCTCAGACATTTTCTAGATACGCCTCATATATGAGTTGGATTTTTATTCTGTTATTGCTGTGTGAACTGATCGACCAGTATAGGTTTTTATTCATGCTAAGAAGTATTATTTCAGTCGGGAGATGCAAATAATCTGCAGGTATCTAAGCTTGACATATAAGCTAATGTGTTACAATGTCGATCGATGGCACTTAATAACGTAAAATAAATGTTTGTTGCTGACCTTATTTCATCTTGATGACAGGAAGGCATTGTTCTGTATTTGCTACCCGTGATACCTTTACCTGAAAAAAGCAACAAATGAATCATAAGGGAAACCTCTACATATATATATACACGCAAACATTCGAATATAAATGTAAAAAGACAAGTGTTCCTGGCTTTCCAACATATAAATCAAAACAAAAAATTAAGTCATTGAATCATTAAGATTGTAAGTTACTAAGTACAATGACATTGGCACTTCTGGTTCGGTGGTTAGACTGCGCAGGAACGAAACCAGTTTGTACACTTATTTTTTTGGTTCGTCTGAAATATTTGCGAAATCATTTGTTAGAATTATTGAAACGTTTTTGGATGAAACTTGGCGAATTTTATAGCGATATCTCTCTGGATGTTGCAGAACACCGTCTTAGGGTTAAAGTGACGAAAGTTACGAAAATGAATGGAAGAGCGACTTCACTTTGTGTGAGTCCGAGTAACAGATCAAAATCATACTCTTACTTGAAATTTGCTTCAGTTCTGAGGAGAAAAGATGAGAAGCAAAACCGAAATTACAAGATCTCTTTGAAAACATGGCTATAACATCATCAGATAACTGGTCTTGGTTGGTCTCACCAAAATCTTCAGCATTATAATTTGCTCTGCCACCAAAATGTCGAACCCCAAATGTTGAGTCGGATTTTGGAAGAGGTTCGAAGAAGCTATGAATAAAGAATTTCTTATTCAAATAGAGCAAATTTCATATAATATTAACAGGTGTAGGATAACCTTAAACGTATGTCGTACAATATTAACACAACACAGATAGTGGTGTATACCGTAACATTTACCAAATTCTGACAAGCGACCCAAAATATGAAGATTTTATCAGAATTAAGTATATCATCCAAATACACTCCCCACTCTCTTCCAAAAGGACAAAACTGCATATTATATCTGTATGTATCATTGACCCATTGCCTCATAGATGTAATGCGATCTTCTAATATTCAGCAATGCTTACTAGTTATTCGTTCTGTGTTCTTTCTTTATTTGTGATGTACTGTTTCTTCTGCTTAATAACGGCATTATTCCATTCGGCTGAAAATTGAAATTAAAACTGAATAGAATAATCATTATCAGAACACAAAGCAAAGAGTCTCTTTTAGCCTCTATCATCCAGTACAACTTCCTCTTGTCCTGGTCGAAAACAGGTATCAGTCTTTTCTGACGGTAACATGGTAATCGATCAATAAGATGTGTAATACATTGGAAATATGGCCAGACAACAGCCTACATCAGAAAGGTCTGAAACGTGTATAGCTGATGACCCACGGTGTTAAAGGTCTCGAAGTATAACAAAATCTCACTCACTGGGAGCCATAAATTTGACTTACCTGTGAATACAGTAAATCTATAACCTGACTATTATTAGTGTATCTAATATCTATATCAGGTGAAACACATTCATCTCGTAATATTTCTTCTGGTGTAATAAAGGTATGTTTTATAAAATGGTGGTGAACTTTCTCAGCACATAGATTTCTACACAGCTTCTCTAGATTGTTCACCTGAAAGGTAGAAAATATTTCAGAGGTTAACATTAAAAAGAATTAAGAAAAAATCCATAAGCTATGATTTTCAAACAAAAACATATATTTTCACTGCTAAAATGGTGCTCAATACATCATTTGTAGAGCGATGTAAGAAAAAAAAACAGGATCTGAAACATTTTGTTACTCAGAAAACTGATCTGTAAGGCTGTGTCCCTACTGAAGTTTTACAAGGTATAGTCTTGTTCTCGTGACTGCACTTGTAGACTTCTATGTTAACTTTTGGTCGTGTTGATAAGCACAATCACAAGGGGCACAATGATTATCGGAAGGTTAAGAAAACTTCGCTACAAGGGTAGTACTGTCTGGTCAAAATGAACGGAACAATAATATAACACCAAACTTGAAGGACACTTAACAGAGCAAGTGTTCTAGGAATATGATCATGTCTACCAAAAGTCTTTTTTAGCAAATCGTTAAATGCTTCGTAACTTCTGATAGATTATAATCTTTGTATATAAACCGTTTCTAAATGATATGGCTTCGACCCAAACCATAAATTATCTTGCTCCTGCAGAACAAGAGAGCTGCTTCGACATGTTCGGGTCGATAATCACATACCTCATAATTTTCAAAACCAGGTAAATCTAATATTCCTATAAAACCATCAGTGAATTTTCTACCATGCCCATGTGATCCCTGGCTTAATGATAAAATATCTGGTCGTAAATCTGAAATGCAGATGTAATTGTGTGAATTGCATTCATAACTTTATTTCACACATAAACTAGATTGGTTGAATTTATTTTAATCAATGCATCAATTAACACATAAATTTTAAATTGAAAGTAAGTGCGAACATGTTCAGTTACTTTACTTTTGTATGCACCTGAATCTGCTGCGTGCAATTGTTGGATCATCGACTTAAAAGAAACGAATGGATATAATTTTCTACGTAAAGCATGAAAAGATCGTTCTTTTTTCCAAAAATATTTCTATTGAAGAACATGGATCCGTGGGTTTTTGATAACCATTAACCAAAAATAGATTCACGTTGAAGAATAGAACTAACTGTAGGAACTGCTGTTCTGTGATTGAAGACTTTCAAAGCTGGAATGAGAACCCTGCAAATTGGCTTTCTTTAGACTATTGACTCTTTTTAATATAGCTGATACAGTTCTAAAATACAAGGCTCTGGCAAGCGTCGCACAATTATGGTTAGCCTGAAAATAAAAGGCAAATGTTTAGACTAAACGTTGTGTGGTCTTTTGTACATTGTCCAGAGGTCATAGTGAAAAGGTTCTGATAGCTATTTTGAAATTTGAGGTTGGACAGAAAAATTAGGCCTTGTTGTATGGAGATTTTCCTGCACCTCCGAAGTTGCGGGGGTTTCAAACCTATTCATGTAAATCGGACTCAAACCTAAATTTATTCGGACAGATGAATATGTATATTTGTAGTTCAGTCATTCCATATCATAATCTCCCCTAAACTATGAATGTCACACCTCCGATACCATTATAGTTTTTTTTAACCAAACTCTCGTGGGACATTTAAAATTGCGCGCTCCAATCTTATGTTGTCGGCACCTGTTTTTTGATACAAACACAGTCATTAACATCAACATAGAATTATTATTTTTAACAGTTTTAGGGTTAAATATTATCCGAGATTATATTTAGCTTATACCATACCTGTTGCGATTCAACTGATGTATGACACATTTGGCCATCAGCAGTATGTGATCTGGACGTTAAACCTCTATACATTGCTACACTGGATATACCCAATAGAGCAGAGGCCGACTTCATTTCTGAAATTAAATGTCATATAGTGTTAAGTTTTTAGATTTCGTATGTTATTTGGCTAATCCTTTTTGATTCCTTGGATATCAATGGATCTATTATGAATATATACCATCGTAGCATATTGAACTACACTCCGCCTACTCTTTCCATCTTGAGATCGACCTTTCTGATTGAAACCAAGTAGTGACATCAAAAGTCTCTTATTGAAGACCTTTCTGTGTATTTGAATGGAGCTACAACAGTACATATATTTTACCGCTTTGTCCACTAATTTCTAAATCTGTGTTTCCACCATCTTGAAACTTGATGTTTCCTAATAGTAACACAGTAGATAAAATTCTTAATACATCCATTACTGGTATATCTAATGATGATAAACTTTTCTGAAACAAAACAAAGTAAAATAAATTAAAATCTTTTATTTCGGCAGTTTTAATTCTTCTTGCGTACTTCATCTTATGAGAATCCCATCAATATTAAATACAAATAAGAAAAAAGAAAGAAGGTGCACAACAAAAGACAGACACGCTAAGCGATACCCAATAACTTTTCGTAACTTTTAAACAATGTAGAAAACCATCTTACCTTCCATTCTAGAAATCTGTCGTGATAATATTTCTTATCATGTTCAATATCGTTGCCAGTAGATAAATAGTTCAAATCATTAAAATCGTAATCTTCAAGATGAAGTTTTACTGAAATTAAAACAATATTGAATAACCGAAACACTTACCAGATTGTTCAAAGTCCAAACAGTATCTTCCTACCAGCAGTTTAGATTAAGGATACAAAGATATAGTCTTGCATATCACTGATTATAATACACATCCTACAGTTTGCCCTAGTGGAGGTTGATTACTGACTTACTGCCACTGTTCTTAGAACAAATGCTATCATCTATGGACAGAAAAAGGTCTTATAATAAAGTTCCGTATCTGAAATACAGACACTTTCTTCTTTCTTTTGGAAAACAAAATTGTAGGTTGGGTGCAAGACAAGGAGAACTACTTACCCCTCTCTTCTTGTGTAAGACCAGATAATAATTGGTAAAAGATATGAAAGTTCTGTTCTCCTATTGGAACTGTATTTATTCTTCTCTGAAAAATAGTAAATGGTAAGTAAGTGGCGTTCCGTTGTTAAATTTCCCAAATTTCTTGTTGTGCCTCAAAAGTGTAACGTTCGGTCTTTTTTTTATATTTCGAAGAGAAAAAAATTGAAAGCTACAGTATGAGGTTGGAGACGTCGGTCCAAGACAATTATGGCTAAATGTCCTTTTATATGTGCTTTATAGAATCTATTGATACTATCGGATTCAGAGAGTAAGTTATCTTGTCGCCGGTGTTAACTTGCATTCTGGTTTTCAAAATCTACTGAATGAAATATTACCTGATCTAAAAACAGACAATGTATCTTATTTCGGTAAATTTTACAATCTGAAGTCATCAGTTCTACATAAACACCCTGGAACATAAACCGTTGAATTGGAACAAATAGTAAGAAGGATTAACACAAACAGATTAAAAACGATATACAAATAAATGCAAGATATGCACAGGACAAAATTCACTTATTTTCACTGAATGTAAAAGAAGTATGTTCTCTTCTTGTGACGTTGGCCAGTGCTTCTATAGGAGAGTATTTTCTATAACACCCAACACTGATGTTTAAAAATCGATGATTCATTCATTCATGATGATGACAACATATATAAGAAATACTGGAGGATTAAAAGCTTAATACTAAACTATCAACGAAATTGGTTAAAGATGTTTTGAGGTACGTACCATTCTAGAACTATGAGGATTGTACAGTGTCGACGCAGAACCAAAAGCTCTCATAACTGTCATAGCAGCTGTGAGTTGGTCGTCTCTTTCTTTATTGCAGTTTTCATTTCTGATGCATTCTAATATTTGGTCACATTGAAATGTTTTCCCACTACCAGTTTCACCACTGCCAAAAAAAAAAAATTCACAGCTAATGTTTTATTTTCATTTTAGGTGAGGTTTTCTCTTTCTTTTCCTATTTCACCAATATGATGGTTCTATGGTTACATACTGAGATGTAAGCTCTAGGATGATTTTTAAGCACAATTTTTCAAATAAAACAAAATATAAATGAAGGACTTTTCCTACAATTAAATCAATTGGAGAGTGCGTTCGAGAGTTCAGGGGAAGAACCATGCTTTCGCGTTTTATTTTACATTTCAGATGCCACAATGATTCTTTTAAATAGGAATGTAGAAAAACTTACCTGAGGACAAAGACTTGTGAATGTCCAGTATCATGATGCTGTGATAGAACATGTTGCACTATGGTTGTTATAGCTTTACCGGGTAGACTACCTTCTGCTGTGTCCAGAGTAAAAGGGTTGATGCTGATGATGTTGGTGCCAAGTTTTGTCTGAGGATTGAAACAATAAATAGTGGTAAGCCATTGACGTCCCATTACCTAGTCGTATTTTCTCTATTCTGGCAAAATGACTGCCAATGATTTGGTTATGTAAGTTGTTACCTGACGCTTTATTCACGACGTAAATGGATACAATGATGTATAGTGTTAGAGGAAATTTTGTGGGTCTGCAATGTAGTTTTCTGCACTGTCAAATACTATTCAATAGTTTTTTCGGTCTAATATAAGACAGTGGCAAAGTAAAGGTGACAAACGTGTAAGTCTACATCAGTATTGTAGATGTAAATTCAGGAAATTAAAAAAAGCAACGATATAATCATCAGCTTACTCAGTGAAAATCTGATGCCACTCAGCAACTGTGTTTGTCAACTTAGCATCCCTTTTTGAGGTGTTAATATTAGGCCTACTTTGATATATTATTTAGTATTATAGTGGGGAAGACATAACGCAAGTAAATAACGCGTTATATGTCCAAAATGTCAAATATGGGATTTTTGTTAACAGTATGTGATATTTTAAACGCTAAATTTTGGAGTATAACTTTTATCTCCAGCTAGTGTTTTTCAGTAGAATAATCCGTGTATCAAATGTGCTATATCCTCCTAAACAGGAACACATGATGCTCAAAACAGACTTACCTCGAATTTTTCTTTTTGGAATCTTGAATTAAGGTACCTGATGATATTATCCTCCGTTATTGGTCCCACAATCTGGGTCAAATCGCCAATTTTAGAGGAACTAGACATAATGTTGTGTTCTCCAATGCTTCGAGCTATCACCAAACACAGGATGGAACGATATTGTCTTTATTATTTCTCCCTCCCGTCCATCTTGGACAATTCACGAACCTATCTAAATGTGTGCTTTATGTTTGTCACAAATTAAATGTCAAAATTCAAATCAATTTACAATATAGGCTAGACTAGATAATTGTGTATTAGTATATCACACTATAATCGTTTCATGATATCACGAAATACCATCCAATTATTATTGTGAAAAAAAAAACACCTTTAACCATTGATTCCCGACTACACAGTCATTTCCAACGATAAATGTTGTGTTCTGCATCATATACACGATATGTAACAACAATCAAGTAGAATGGATGTTCAATTAATTCATTTTTATCATGCTTATAGTGGTTTGCTATCACAGTGGTATAAGTATATTCTGATAATATTCAGTTTATAGTTGTTTTTGGTTCTTCAATGTTGGTAAATATCACAATATCCAAAAATCACAACGTTACAAACAAGATGTTACAAATATAGTTAGACTAATGTAGAGCAGAAATGCCTTAATACATCTGTTGCATTTACTAACATCCACAATAGTCTACTAACCACAAAATATTCGTATATCTTTAACAGTTAAAATAAAAAAAAGCCTTATAGCAAATTCCCATAAAATGATATACACTCCTTTATGGCTAATTGACAAACTACGAAAAGGCCTTTATGAATTTATGGTTTGTCTTTTTGTTCAATGATTAACCTAAAACTAGGCATGCTTAACTAATCCACTATAAATACAATAGCGATACAATTATAGGTTATTTTGTTCTGTACTTATTATCTAAATCTCGTCCGATCAGATCAGATTATCTTGTTTCAAATTAATCCCATTTAAAGGGATATTACCGTGATATATTATATCTGACAGCAATGGTTTGGCTTTTGCTATGAATTGCATTATAAAGCTTTCATCCCCATTAAATGCGTGTTATCTATCAATTAACATGAAATCAAATGAAATGAAATCAAAGTCTGTATTCTCTTGTCAGAGAGGCGCTATCAACCTGAATTGCGAAATAACTGAAATGAAAAATTTCTACTTTTTGAAGCCTAATGGTTAAAGGAGATGGAGAATGACAGACAATATCCAATACAGAAGAGATATTTAAAAGAGCAGCAACATAAGAGATCCAGGATTTATTTTCATTATTGCCTCATCCCGACACTCTTTGAATGTCGACCTGCCAAGCCCGTAGCCAGACATGATTGTTCGAGGGCAAGTAATCTAATCAGATGGGAAATGGTGTATTGAAGCTATGGGCTTGCGACTTGTATCTTTTGGATTGAATCTGGGTTGAAGTATTTATAGAACCATCTAGATCTGAATTTAGCCCTTTCAGGTTAGCGCGTATAATCCCACTGATCTGTCACGGCAGAAACGCCACACATGGTGAGAAGCGGGAAACAAATCAATATGGGGGGTATTAGTGGTCAAATGATAAAAACTACAGACAGCATAGTTGATTCTGATCTTACGAAGGTTTATTTCTTTTCATTGAAATAAATTCGCAAACGGCTATCGCTTTAAACATCCAAGTAATCGGTTGATCGATTAGCTTGGCGTCTAATTGGATTTAACATCTTAATAATAATCTGGATTAGATCAATCCCATTACACAACAACATATAGTGTGGCAAATAATCAGGTGTTCAATAGTTTAGAATAGATACAAAGTGGCCTGATTGGTCAATATATATAAAGTTGACCAATGATCACTCTTTAAAACAAAACCGAGTTTGATATGCTTTCAAAAAACTTTCTGTTTGCTTTATCACGCTGTGCTGGAAGTGAAATTAAAATAAGACTCCTAACCTGACCAGTATGTAAGCACATTATGTCCGATGCTGTTAGCAAAACAGGGGTTGTCAAATTCTTGAAAAATTTTGAGTTATTCAGATTTGTCCGACTTCACATGTTTGGGACAGCCCACAAAGCAAATGATTTTCTTTTACCCAACAAGATAAACCATAATATCCGGAATCGAAGGCTGGCTTCTATGAAAGAGTTAGAACGTAATGTAATCAAATAATATAAATGGAGTCAGAAGGTAATGTAATCAAATGATATAAATGGAGTCAAAAGGTAATGTAATCAAATGATATAAATGAAGTCAAAAGGTAATGTAATGTAATCAAATGATATAAATGGAGTCAAAAGGTAATGTAATCAAATGATATAAATGGGGTCTGAAGGTAATGTAATCAAATGATATAAATGAAGTCAGAAGGTAATGTAATCAAATGATATAAATGGAGTCAGAAGGTAATGTAATCAAATGATATAAATGGAGTCTGAAGGTAATGTAATCAAATGATTAAATGGGGTCAAAAGTTTTATGTCCTCAAATGATGATACACCCAAAAAGTGATAGTAATGTAATGATACGGGTAATCAATAAATGCGGTTTCATGAACAACTTTATTCAACATCTTCTACGCAAAACAAAAGTTGGATTTGTTAATTTATTATAACAATGGCAAATCAATTCTAAAACAAAATATGTGTCCTTTAAACATAGAACTTGCATGGTCTACTATCAATTCAATTCATATTTTCTGCAACAGCAAGTTATTGAATATTAATATTTGCAAGAATTCATTTTAACTAGGAATTAAACTAATTGTTTATGGCCCAGATTGAGTTTTGATGTGCAGACTTTCTTCAGTACTGATTTTAGTGAAAAAACATTCTCTCAAAAGTTATCATAAAATATCTTGATATTCTCGCAGAGGGGCACTTTGGGTTTCACTTTCAGGCACTTCTTTTTGAGGCATAGACAGTCTAGATTTGGCTTCAAGGGATTTGAGTCTTTTGTCTTCTTTTTCTTGAAACTTTTTCCGTCTTTCCATTCTTTTTTCATTTGTCTGTTTCCTTATAGCTGAAGATTTTGCTTTGTGTCTCACATCTGCATAAACTTCACTTTCAATGGCTTTTCTGATATCAATGTGATCTGGAATCTGCACAAATCTAATCATAAAACCTTGAACAAAGAAATCTGTAAACTTTATGATTTTTCTAGTCTTGTTCTTGAATGTTCCACCTGTCATAGTCATATTCATCCATCCATCAACATTTGTGATTCTCCCCTTCACTGAAGTTTCATTTCTCAATTCCACAATGGCTACCTGGCCTTCCAAAGCTTTCAACAAGCAAATTAAGGTATTTTTAAAAGCAAATTTTTCCCGGTTACTTGCTGCCATAATGTGGAAACGTTCTTCAAACTTTTTAATTCAACTTTTCATGTCTAAAGTGTTTGATCACAATATTATTTTCCTGAAGTCAAAATCACAATAAAAATGTTTAAGAGAGTTATCTGCCCTATACATGTCTTCTGCCGCTTATGTACTTACAAAACATAATCTTTAATTTGAGTTTTCTGAGTTTTTACATTTTTTCTTGTTTTTTTCTAGCCAGATAATTTTGAAAGCTTCACTCAAATTTCAAACAAACCTTATTTGACTAGTAACTTTGGTACGCATGTAAATAATGACAAGAATCAGTGTTGATACAAGCGGTCTTAATGAATAATGGAGGTAAACACAAATTTGTGAAAGAATGATTAGTTCTATTTTCCGTACGTGACAACACAATATAAAAGTCATGGTCAAGTCTGAATTGTCTAAACTAGACACTGAACATGATAGATTGATTGTCGACTTTCAACAGAAACACTCAGTTGAAGAGGTAACCTCTGTCTATTTTATGTTTTTATTTGTGGTGTCCTGGTTTTGCCAAATTTCATTTAGGCATTTTCACCACTTTCTGTAATTTCTGATGTGAAATATGTGAATTGTGTCTGTCATGGAATGTAGAAATATTAGGTTGCTTTTTACACATGATTTGTTTATGAAAAAAACACTTTTCAAGAAATTTCACTTTTAAATGATGAGAATGTCAGTGGAACAACCAACATTTATAACTGAAAATCACTTTCTGAATTTTATATTTCCAATTTATTTTTAAATATCTATAAACTTTTAACAACCTTATTCTCTATGACATTGTTATCAGGATTATATTTCAATTGATCAATTGATGATGACTCAGCTTACTCCTTTCTTTCATTTTTTGAAGCCGAACTTTCAGATGCATGTTATTTGATATTAACTCTTAAAACCAGTAGGACTACGACATCTTCATTCAACTTATTTTTTGATTAATTTTTATTTTTATTAGTTTCATGCTGAGAGTGAAACTGATGGTGTGGTGAAAAACTTTACCAAGCTACTAAATACTTGCAGATGTAAGTTTTCTTGTTTTTTTTTGCCAATATAGGACAGTGGTTTATAGACCATAGAAATATATCTTAAAACATGGTACCAAAATGGCGCATTAATCTTCAAAGGTCTTGAGTATTTATGCTGTATTTGTTACCTCTGGGAAGTTTCCCAGTAGGAAGTTGTAATTATCACTTGATTCTATTAGTACAGAAATATACTTTATTTGCATAATAATTATATCGCGGGTGTCCATTATATAATTCTGATTGGTTGCCCAACATTAATACGTCATATGACGTCATATGTTATGAACTCTAAATAATTCTAGCTACGGGTACCTGAGTTCTCCATAGAAAACACGACTTCCAAGCAAAATTTGAAGTAGTGAATGCTATATACCATCTCGGAAGTCGTATTTCCCTATTTCCCAGAGGTAATAAATACAGCATTAGTCCCGTCTTCATTAGCCCACATGGTGCAGAAAAGTGGAACGTGAAAATCCATTCATTAATTTAATATTTTAAAGCTACCGCTAATATGTGATATCTGCATCCATTGGTCATTGTTCAAAAAACGAAGGTCAGATAGAACTAAACTGTACAACTTTTCCTTCTCAAGTTATTAATGTGTAGACTCTACTTCTGTTTATGATTCTCATCATCATATTTTATCTCTCTCATTATTTCAGGTCTGCCCTTATCCAAGCCAGTTGTGTGTAGTGAATTGTGTATATTATATAATTTGTTGTGTTGTAAAGTTTCTTGTTATAAACCATCTAATTGTTCTATTGTCTCCTATAATATCTCAATAAGTCGAAGTATACAGAGAGGTAAATGATTTTACTCATTTTTTGACTAAAACCTTGATAGATTTTGATTTACAATACAGTGGAGCTGGGTTTATCCGGTTGTTGCCGATAATCTGGAAACCCCGATATCCGCACGCTTTTTAACGGGAACGGAATATTTACTATGTAAAATTAACCATTAATCTGCTGTTTTGGTTTCCAGTTCCGCACGGCTGTGATTGGGAACCAATTATCAAATTCTATAGTAATTAGTATTCATCATCCGGTCGCGTGTTACTATGAGTTCTTCTATCTGGCTTCCAGATTAGCGGTATTTATGATGTCACGTGATTGGTGTTTAATAAATCCTCATTATGAGATTAAGCAATTAATTTAATCATCACGTGTAAGCTATCTTTCGTTCAATCATACCTGAATACCATTTATCGTTCAGTTAAACTTCAATGTCATCTTTCGTTCAGTCATACTTGGATTCTATTATTGATATGGAACGCATCAAACGTTACCCCTACAAAGTTTGTGTTTGTAAATAAGTGAAAGTGGCTTTCGGATAGGTATTAGTATGATGCCCTGTTGATCGGTGTTTACTTAATCGTTATTTGAGAATGTGTGGTTAATTTAATGATCATGTGTAAGCTATCTTTTGTTCAGTCATACCCGCATTCCATCATGGCTACAGAACACATCAAACATTATCGCTACGATGAAACAGTACAGTAATTTATGTTTATCCTAATTCTAAGAATGATATTATTATTACTTTACTATGATAGTGTGTATCACATGTTGTGTATAAGACGTTTGACAGGTTTTCTAATAGGAAGGGATATAACTCTAGTTATGGATGGCATGTTTCAACTATCCAGATTTTTGTTAAACTGCATGATTATATCTGAAACAGGAATGTGCAGATAAACTAGGCTCCACTGTATTTGGTAAATCTATTACAATTGTGGCAGGTGTGAAGTTTATTTCGGATTTTTTTTTGGTAACAAAACTCAGTTAAAACTAGTAGATCTTATCCTATGTCACAGGAACTGGTAGGGCCAGATTTGTCTGTGACATATAACACTTTCAGCAATAAAGCAGCCTAATTAGCTCTACTTGTTTATCTTTTTTATATTCTTCTTCTACTTAACTGCATTATATGTTTTATTTTAGTGCTATCCTTTGTGGATCATAATCCAGCTGTCTTATTTACACCAGATGTAACATGCTCAATAAGATTAGTCAGTTTGTTTTCTACTGTCTTAATGAAAGAGAAAATTCTCAGAAGTAAGTGTCTATCTTTGATGCATGTCTCAGAAACAGAAATGTTTCAGCTAAGCTATTCAGTAATAGTGTTCACAGTTTATTGTAGAAATGTTAGCCTCTTATGTTTATCCATAAGTATCTGTGAAAAATACATTGATAACTGGCCATTTCAAGACGCTACCATAATGTAGAATGGTTAAGGACTGCATAAGCGAATATTGTCTGTACACCTTTTATAGACCTTATCATCAAGACGTACAATTTGTGGGTCCCCAATTTTCAGGAAGAGAATAAACTGGTGAAAAAATGTGAATTTGTTAGTTTGAGGTATTTTTATAATGCTGCTTTCTTGTCAAAATCTCCTCATTGCATACTGCATGATATTGTCCGTCTTCTTTAGTCTAATCAGGTGCATTTCATTTGTATTTTTGAGTTAAAGGGATTGTAAAGAGGTTTTCTAAATTTTGTATGCATATCAGGGACACTGATAGCATCAATTTGCACCATTACAATTTTTAGTCAGACATCTGTGGTTCCTGCAATTCCACTAAAATTAAGTATTTTCTGACTTTTCTGACAAAATGTGCTTCTATCACATAAGACCTTTGTGGGGGTGACATCATAAAGTACTTTGTTTTAGTAGAATTGCGAGAACCACAGATGTATGATTGAAAATGGTGCAAATTGATGCTCCCATTGTCCCCGATACACATACAAAATTTAGAAAACCTTTTTACAATCCCTTTAATATGTAATTTTGAAATGGTATTATATTTTTCAGTACATGGTATATATAAGTATGTGATATTAGTTATAATTGAGTGGTGTTATATTTCACTTTTATATGAACAATTTACATTGACTCAACAATTAATAGATTTACTACAAACATTGACTATTCAAGATATACAGGTATGTATATTGAAATTTGCATTTGTGAATATATCAAGGAGAAAATAGAAAAAGAGAAATGAAAATGAATATTGACCTTGTTGCAGAATATTAAATTTTTCGTATTCCTTTTACTATGTTTCACAAGAATTGACGTGTTTGTATATTATTATAAAAAATGATTAGTATCATAATTAAAAACAGAGTTATTGCCCTTGATCCTGAATATCGAAAATATATATTACCGTTAGTTTTCAAAAGATTCGGTCTGGGTGCAACCAGTCTGTACTTAAAATATTTTGTACCTCCTTCTGTAAAAGGCCATAGTATTCCATTTTGTGGGCTTTATTTGGGCATTGAATATATGTAAATAGTCCTTAGACGTACCAGAACTATACGAAAATCGTATAATTCATTCAAAACTTTCGCACGTCAATGTAACTTTTCAATCACAGATGATTATGGATACATGACGAAGAAGGCTAAAATTTCGACGGTGAGCTGTGAACACTATTACTGATTAGCTCATCTGAATTCCAGTTTCTGAGATTAAGGTACGATTGATTCTAATAATGGCGAAGAATGTAATTAAAACACAATTTCATAAATTTAGTTTTACAATTTGTAATTAATGATATCTTGTAGATACCAGCACCGAGAGATGAACAGATTTTTACATTGTTACCTATTGAAGTTCTTAAACTTGATAAGAACTGTTTGTCCATTGATATTTTCATCAAACTATCTGATGTATTAAACTATGTGTCTGGTCTAGTGTATTTCAAAAACAATGAAGGTACAAGGTGTCAGGAATGTTTGTCAAATATAGACTATCAGCCATGGATACCATATTCTACATTACTCAGAGGTAATAGTTCTAGTTTCATATCATCTTTGGAGCCGTGGTGGCTCAGTGAGTTAAACGTTGCACGTTAAAGATCCCTCAACAGTTGGAATCCTTGAAAAACAGCAGACTAATATCGCTGTCCTGGCAAAATTTCCCTCGTTGTACCCTGCATGGCGTTGCCTGTCTTCATTAGCCTACATGGTGCAGAAAAGTAGGACGTAAAACTCCATTCATTTCATTTCATATCTATCTTTACTGCTGTCTTCATTGCTTTCGACATCATATCAAAATCTGTTGATTATTTTAATGTAATTAAATACAAAATATTAATCATGGTCCTTGAATAAATTTGCACTGATCGAAATTATACATAGATACATATTGACACCTTAAAATGATATGCGCAGAGAGCAATTTTTTGTAACCAAAATCAGGTATATTTTTATTTGAAAATTTTGGTGGAGAAGTGTGCTTATTTAAATTGTTAACCTACAAGTCTTACAATTCTAAGCAACATCCTAATACATCAGTACTATTTTGAAGTTGATATTGCAGTTTACTTAAAAAATATTAACTTAAATCTGATATACTGATATACAGTCAAGTAACCTAATTTCGTGGAAACCTATTATTCGTGGATTTTCGGAAATGATTAATAATTTACATGAGCGACCTTGCGCAACCTCCACATTAGTTTGTTTTGATAAACATGGGTTATCTCTACAATATCAGCTTGTAGAATGAATTCAGTAGTTTCAAGCAAGGTAAAATGTATTAATGTATACTTTGACAAATACAAAATGGCAGATATCACTTATTACCAAACGTCACCATTTTTTATCGGCCGAATTTTCTTATAATCCCAAGCGGTAATCAGTGTCGTCTGCTAGAATGTAGTCCAACAATGAAGTCACGTGATCAACTAGCAGATTCCGTGTCAGCAGAAAATTTCTATGGAACATAAAGTGGACCATATTCTTATGTTATTTCAGTGACTTTTAGCAATAAATCAGGCTACGTATTTTATTTTGTCAGTCACTATTTTTTTTTAAATCGTGGTTCTTTGAAGGAATTGTCACTAGTTATAATAAATTGATATTAAAGATAAATACTAAGAGAAGTTAATTATACCACCCGGTTTTTCTAAACTTATTTATAGATCAAACATTGTACACGAAAATAGGTGACGCATTCTGCCGCCGTTGCCGAGTTGGTTGCTCATGAAATATAGGTTAAAGTGAAGGATTCATAAAGAAAATCGAAATAAACCAAATTTAATTATTTTGTAGAATATCTGAGGAAACATCTAAGACATAAAAAAAAAATTCGTTTTTTTAACTTTGACGAAATTTGGTGTTGAATCCTTATATCCACGAAAATAGGTTACACCACTGTACTGTAGATCAATATGAATATTTGACAGGATTTAACCTTAAACCTTGATATAACCAAATTTATTCCATTATTAGAAATTGGTTTAATTCAAACAACATTTTTTCATCTTCATCTTCTAAGTTTATCTTCAGAGCAATATTTTTGAAATTTAAAAAAGGCCCAAAAGTCATTGATGTAGTGAAATTCCATTCAAAAATTGAAGCTAATTTGTTATACATGTAATTATTTCAGCATTGGTTTTATATGACAAGAAAAACTATAAAGAAGTGATAGCAATATGTCAGAAACTATTGTATATAGATAAACCAAATATATTATACTCCATCAAATCTTATTTATTAAACTTGTTAGGATTAGCTCAGTCAAAACAGGTAAGGTACAATCATTGATGAAATAAATGTAAATCCTGTCACTATACATGAAAAATTTAAAAAGTTTCTTATTCTGCACTTACAATGTTATTATGCCTTATGTTTCTTATAATAATTATATTTTGAAATATTAATTTGGCTCTTTTTTGAAATAACAATCTTGCTCTCATGGACATAAAAAATGCCTTAAAATCAAAGAAGGTGGAATAATATGCAAGCTGATTTACAGACTTTGTATCATGTACATACAGAAGCATCATATATTCCTGAGTGGAATTTTTTAAATGCTTAGTCCAATTTTGTTTTTAAAAAATGGATAATAGCAATGGCCGAAGACTTTTCTGTGTATTCATTTATTTGTCAATAATTCATTAATTTTCCTATGATACTTAAAGACTGGACTTGCATTTAGTCGTGTATTGGAATTCTTAACAAAATCTTTACAGCCTATAATTGTATAAGGTGCATTCAAAATTTATCTGAGTATTTAACCTTCTCCTTTAATATTGTCTACTTTCTTTTATAATAGTTAAATTTGATGTAATTTATGATTTCAGGCAAAGAATCATTCAGCCATTGAAAGTCATCGAGAGGCTTTACAGGAAGATTTCTCAAATTTGATAGCATTGTATAATATATCATTACAATATCAACAATTACAGCTATATGATCAACAATTAGAAACATTAAACTTTATCATTATAGTAAGTTTTTTATCATTACAATATCAACAATTACAGCTATATGATCAACAATTAGAAACATGAAACTTTATCATTATAGTAAGTTTTTTATCATTACAATATCAACAATTACAGCTATATGATCAACAATTAGAAACATTAAACTTTATCATTATAGTAAGTTTTTTATCATTACAATATCAACAATTACAGCTATATGATCAACAAATAGAAACATTAAACTTTATCATTATAGTAAGTTTTTTATCATTACAATATCAACAATTACAGCTATATGATCAACAATTAGAAACATGAAACTTTATCATTATAGTAAGTTTTTTATCATTACAATATCAACAATTACAGCTATATGATCAACAATTAGAAACATTAAACTTTATCATTATAGTAAGTTTTTTATCATTACAATATCAACAATTACAGCTATATGATCAACAATTAGAAACATGAAACTTTATCATTATAGTAAGTTTTTTATCATTACAATATCAACAATTACAGCTATATGATCAACAATTAGAAACATTAAACTTTATCATTATAGTAAGTTTTTTATCATTACAATATCAACAATTACAGCTATATGATCAACAAATAGAAACATTAAATTGATATGTGTATACATGAACCTAAAATGAAGCTCAAGTTCATATTCGAGCTTTTCTGATTAATAATCTAGAGAAAACTTAATATGTATTTATATGACAAAAAAATAGGATCAAGTGAGAAAATTTCACGTTTAACCAACCACATTCTGAAGTGGGCGTATTAGGATATAATCTTCTTTTATAAAGCTGGTTGATGGCTGATCTCTATAATTATAGGCTCTAGAAGATTCAGAAGGACATCACAGAAAACAAGATAGCACTAATCCACTACAGTTATCATATTTTATAGAGAAACCTAGTATATCATTACCTCAAGCCATATATACACTGGCACACAGATGTTTACAGTTAAAAAGGTCAGTCAAATTTAGACAACACGGTCGTTTTCTTGGAGGTCAATCGCATTCAGAATTAGATGCTATGTACTTATGTCTAATACATATGACACGATACATCTGTGCAATGTTCAAAGACAAAATACCTCTTTTACTTATGTCATAATACGTCTAATTCATAATGCAAATGTTAAATTACATAAAACCACCAACACAATACCTAAAATGATACGTGCAATGTCCTTTCACTTTCGACATTGTACATTGAACAAAGCATAATTGTCTTTGCGTCTTTTACATTGCACTAGTTACATTACATCTTCGTCTTAGTATCTCCTACATTGCATTAGCGAACGTGTTTTATCTCGACTGCATTATCTTTTTGTGACTTGTGGGCGGAGCCTATCAGCAATATTAAATTATACACAATAACTTCTCCCCACGGAACTCTGTGATGGACACTGACCACTAATTTATTTTACATCATTATTCAACTGTATAATTAGAAACCTTGTTTATCATTGATTTTTGTCTATAATTTGGACAAAAATGGACATTGCACGTATCATTTTAGGTATTGTGTCGGTGGTTTTATGTAATTTAACATTTGCATTATGAATTAGACGTATTATGACATAAGTAAAAGAGGTATTTTGTTTTTGAACATTGCACAGATGTATCGTGTCGTATGTATTAGACATAAGTACATAGCATCTAATTCTGAATGCGATTGACCTCCATACTTTTCTCATATACATAACAAATTCTTAAAGTGTTATTGGGAATTCCAGGATGATATCTGTGTTTTATAGCTAATATAATTTATTCTTCATCTACAGAAACCTTAGTGTATTCAATGAATTTAAAGTTACAGTACAAAAAAACCTTCATTATCAAAAATACCTGAAAAAAGATCTACAACGAAAACGCCCTTTTAACAGGATAATGTAACAAGTAAAATATACTAGTAATGGGTAGTTTTAATTTTCAATCAGGGAAATTTTCTGTAGAAATAGACAGTCAGACTTGGCATTCCTTATTATAACATTTTTTCGTTACCATATAATGACCAACCTGAGGTCACTGAACCTAAAAAAAATGTGCAATTATATATGTTAGCAAAACCCATAACACATTGGGTATTACCTACAGCTGGCATTGTTTTGATATAATCCATTAGAAAGATAGAGCTATTGTAAATCTTACCCAATCAATCATTTGAAGATCATCTTCATCTGTATTTACCGAGGAATTACAAAGGCAGAGTTTCTGAATTGATCAATTGCAAACAGTTGTACCTAACAGTCTAAATATCCTTCATCACAATCAAATTATACATTCCTTTACAACCTACAAGAGTACAACTACTTTCTTCAGAAATTTTTTTTCAAAATCCATAGTTTGTGAAATTTATTGTTTAAGGCAAGCTTCTTCTTGTCAGAATTCTAAACAAGAGCTTCTGTTACTTTGAAACCTCTCACAATTATTTTACTTGGTAAATGGGAGATAACTCTCTTAGTCCTGTTCATTATTTGCCAAGAAACTTCTTTGAACTTGCCAGAAATTGAAGGCTTTAGTAAATAGTAATGGAAATTTATTTTGAAATAGCCTTAGTTTTGCAAGGCTGTAAGAAGAGTATGTTCTAAAGTTTGATTTTCTTTTTTGAAAGAAATATTTTCATTTAAGATGGTGAAATTGACTTGTGATCTTTAGTTGGAAATTGATTTCTAGCTTAAGTCTTTAAGATCATGGTCTTATTAATAATTCATTTGATCAATTTTACTGATGATTGCCTTTTTAATCTTGTTTATTTCTGGTGAATTGATTCCCATGGATTTCTTAGGTTGTATGTAATTGAAAATATGCAAATCAACAAATATACTCCACAAAGACATACTCATGAAGACAAACCACAAAATTTATTGCCAATAAATGACTTTGAAACTTTTTGACCTCTGTGTCCCCTATTTCTAGAATATTCAGATGACCTATATAAAATACTCCCATTTGTTATTTATGATGTGTTTAGCCAGGGCCCTTATTGACTTAGTATACTTATACAGTATATTATCAAATATTGTTAGTGAACAGTAAATAATCTTAGTGATATCTTTACTTTGTCAACATCTTCATATTCAACAAGTTTCTTATCAAGGTTAGATTTCGGGATAGAGAGAGTTGATTAAAATAAGTCCTTCATTACAAGTATTTGACTTTATAGACTGGTTTTAGATTTTTAAATGAAATTGCAAGTCCATAACTTCTTTTTAAATGAAAATTTTGAAGATATATTATTGTATTAAAGGGATTGTCAAGAGTTTTTCTAAACTTTTTAAGGGTATCAGGAATACTAATAGCATCAATTTGCACCATTCCAATTTTCATTCTGACGTCTGTGGTTCTTGCAATTCCCAAAAAATTAACACGTTTTATGACGTTTTACGATATCTAGAGGAACTGCATAGATATTAATAGTTTCTTCCGGTAGCTCCCATCTAGTAAAACGCGTTATTTTTAGTGGAATTGCATCTGATTGAAAAGTGGAATGGTGTAAATCGATGCTATCAGTGTCCCCAATACACATAAAAAATTTAGAAAACCTCTTGACAACCCTTTAATTCAAAACATAACATGAATCACTATAAATTGAAAATGTTTAAAGAAAATTATAAAGACAAAAATGTGTGAAATTTTATGTTTTTCATCATAAGGACAATTTTATATTTTGACCCAGAACATTGTAAAACCAACAAGTTTTCATGTAATTAAAAACTAAGACAGTGAAAACAGCTTAATTTTAACCATTGTAAAACAACTTCTAACTATGGTTTTGATAGGACTTTTGCCCAACTTACTACTCCAATTATGCCATAAGGTCATACTGTTTCATACAATTGTTTAATAATTTTGAAATTTCTTAAGGGATACATTATAGAATTTCCTAAAATTTCCTTCATAAATGACTTAATACAAAATAAGGAAGTGTACATTAACAAGCAGTAGAGTATATGGCTGATGTAATATATATATATATATATATATATATATATATACAATAGAAGAGTGTTAAGAAGACAGGATATTTATGTAATGAATCATAGTCAACTGGGTGGGTTGATATCAACTCACTATTCTTATTTAAATATATACTACTATAAATACTGTTTTATTCAACGAACTACTGGCATTTAAACACTAGTCTAGTATAGTACTTTTCCACAGGCTCTATCCACGGGCTCTATCCTCAGACTCTATCCGCAGGCTCTAAAGGCTCTTAATGGAAGCTATTTGTCTGGGCCACGGGCTATATTCAAACGCTTTTAACAGATGATCAATTGAAGCAGTTCTACTGGGAGACGGTATAGAAAGAATTGTACTATCCACTCCTCCCTCCCTACAACCACATACACACACACCTCAATACAGATATTCTCAACCCACATTTTGTTGAGAAAAATAAATGATATATTTCTCTCTGATATCTCATGCAGATAATCTGAACAAAATCAAGGCCAAGAGGTTGTGATCCTCAATAACTTAAATTCTTATCTTAAAATATTGATGTTTCTAGGGTCATATCTCTTAATCTCAGCTTTGCAGTAATATAACATGTCTATAAAAACTTTTAAAAGGATTGTGAAAAGGTTTTCTAAATTTTTCATGTGTATCGGAGACACTGATAGCATCAATATTCACCTTTCCAATTTTCAATCAGACATCTGTGATTCTTGCAATTTCACTAGAACTGATGTAGATATTGTAAAAGCCGCGAGATAACCAGAATTTTCAATAGTGATGTCATATACAGTCAAGTATTTCTATAATTACAAGAACCACAGACATTTGACAGAAAAATGGATTATTGCAACTTGAAGCCATCAATGGCCCTAATACACATTTAAAAAGCTACAAAACTGGTTAACAGCACATTTAAATAACAGTCAAATTGATATTACATACAAATATAAGGTTATATATGACTACTTCATAATCAATATCTTTAAATTTCATGAGTTATCATACACTTACACATGTATCATTTCCTTTTGATCTTGACAATGTCCTTGAGAACTGCTACCATAGCTTGTACAAGTATTAATAGCTAACTTGTTTAGTGGCCAGATAAGTTACTTTTATCAATATGGTTTAAGGGCAATTGCAGTAAATTTTCTCTTTTTTTGAGTGCAAGAGATTAAGGTGGTAAACTTAACATTGTTTGATGTTGAATAAAAGGTATCATAATTTGAAAATGATTTCTGATTTTGAACTGGTCATTTCTTGACTTGTCTCTCTGAATTCATACAGAACATGTCCCTGTCATGTCAGAAGTGTTAGGATCATGTAAGATGGTGTATTTTCACCTTCTTCCTGTTATTGGATTGACAAGAAAGAAAAACAATTATATTTTACAATTTAGGTTCACAGGTGACCTTTTCTACCAGCTGATCCTTGATCAAACCTCTTGGCATTGATCTTTACCAGATTATCAGTTGGGTGACTGCAGTTATGAGTGAAGATGACTTATTCAAGGTCACTGTGCTTTCAGACGTCAGCTGAAATTAAAACCCACAACCACCATTTGTTTGAATTAATAAAGCAAATGACGTCATGTAAATAACAAAGCTACAAACATATTGTGCCATATTTTGGAAGAGACTATTGAATTAAGGAATTGTCTGGCTTCTACAGATTGTTATTTAATGTTATTTTAATGTCCTTGATAAACATGTAATATTAATACATTGACCGGTCATTATTATACAATGATATATTAATATCAGTAGTGTTTTATCATATCACTATATATCTAAGTGATTTAGCTGATATCAATTTTCATGATGTAGTCAAATGTATAAATTAGTGTATTTTTCTCTCCACTACAGTTATTATTCTGGTGGGTGTGGTAAGCAACACAGTATATGCTCAACCTTCTGGAACACTTGAGTCTACTCTGTGAATAGGTTTTCAAGTTTTTTGACCCTTTAAAAAGTTCATATACCTTGTTATGTTATTATAAGTTATTATATTCCCTCTGAGCTTTATAAATACCTTCAGATTTTTCAACCTGGTTCCCCCCTGTCAGTGATGCAGATAAGACATGGAAAAAGTGTCTAGTTGTTCAGATGAGACAATAAACCGAGGCCCCGTGTGCTACAGGCTGTGTACGTTAAGGACAGTTGGAAATCGAAAAAGAACAGGCTAATGCTGCTGTCCTGGCAAAATTTCCCTCATTGCACCCTGCATGGAGTTGCCTGTCTTCATTAGCCCACATGGTGCAGAAAAGTAGGACGTAAAACTCCATTCATTTCATTTCATTTTCTGAGCTTTATAAATCGATACTGATTTGATTTATATATCATGTATTTAAAAGCTGCGGTGAATTTTGTTCTGAAATCAGTTTTGAATATCAAGTAGCAGATAATTCAAAAATCCTATACATGTATAATTTGTAAGTAGTTGTATATAGAGAACAGCAAGCCAAACTAGAAATGTGAAAATGTAAGGAATTGAAAGAGGCTTTCTAAAAAAGATCATAATAATCAGGGACACTGATGAAATATGCTTGTATCACATAAGGCCTCCACGATTAGTGACCTCATCAAACACTAAGTTTGATAAATCTATATTTTTGTGACACTTTTCCTTCTTAAATTGATGATATATTTAGTACAGTGTATTATCACAGTTGTCTTGGTAGAAACATTAAAAGGTGTAACAGTATAAAATTTGTATAGGTTGTGAGGAAGTTATTTTAATGGAGATTTTCTGATTCACTATATAAATTTACTTTCACCATGTTCCTGTATGGCTAGGTTATACGGGTCACCATTTTTGAATGTTTTGGTAAAACCTGAATTAAAAAACCATACAAACAAAATTAAAGTATACAAAAATATAGCCATGTAATTAATTGCTTTACTAGTTAAAGGTGCAGTAAATTCTTAATATTAAAAATGTTGTAAAGAATAACAGATAACAATTTGAAAAAGTTTATGGACCATTCAAATGGTTGTAATGTTCTTAAATTAACAGCAAATATTTTTTGGTTAAAAGTTTTAGCTAAGCTTAGTGACAGCTTTCTATAGAATTTGATCTATAATCTTCATTGATTTGGGCACCTACTTATAAAATCAGACTGCCCCATTAATAGAGCTTAAATTAAATTATCTGCATCCCTTTCAGAGTTAAACTAGATTGGTTAAAACTGAGATTTAAAGTTTAAAATGTGAAAGGGAAATAAATGAGTTTAAACATTACGTTTAAATATATAATCAATGTTAATCTTTTAAATCAACAATACAAGATTGTTAATCTTCTAGCACTTGACATGTCACATAGTTAGTTATTTTACTAGTCACTTATGTTAACATTACACATTACTAACATACCCTAGTAGGTTTATTGTACCCAAAATCACATTCATCAATTATTTATGGATGCAAATAATATCAGGGTTGTTTATTTGCCAGTCTTGTCTGACTGGTGTTTTATTAAAGTATATTAAAACTGAAACAGAAACTATTAACATAACCAAAAAAATAAGAGGTTTTCAATCATTTCTTTTTTACCACTTAAGGATCCTTGATTGATTGCGTTACCCCTTTTGAGCTGTAATAGCTCAGTCAGTTTGAAAAAAAAGAAACAAAGAAACAATTTTTTTTTACAAGGATAACAACTTAGGTTCACAGCTAAGGATCCTTTCTATCAGCTGGTCCTTGGCCAAACCTCTTGGCATTGATCTTTCCTAGATTATCGGTACCCATTTACAGCTGTGTTGACTGGAATTATGAGTGAAGATGACTTCTGCAAGGTCATCGGTCTATCACACACTGATCGAGAATTGGACCGATGCTTGCTCGCTAACCTTCAGATTCAGTGTTCCATACTAGCATTGGTCGAGATAATACCTTCAGATGTTTCAATCCAGTTTCCCCCCTGTCAGTGATGCCTGTCTGAGGAGCTGACATGAAAAAGTGTTTAATCATTTGAATGGGACAATGAACTGAGAGCCATGTGATATAGACTGTACACATTATATATAGAAATGGAAAAAGGGTTTGCTAATGCTGTCATCTTCGAACAAAATTTTTCATAATGCACACTTCAATGTCCTTCTTCTTTAACTGAAACTTAAGTGGGCCATAAAACTTTATTTCATTTCCCTGAAGTATAGATAAATTATGTATTATATAACAATATTTTGATTTCTTTAGAATTACAGTATGTGTATACTGTATAATATATTATATATATACAAGGTAAATTATATACATACAGTCATTATAAACATATTATATAGGATTAATAATACTAGTCATTAAATGAATACATGACATAGAAGTCTTAATAGGGTCATTTGTAAGGCAGTATATTTATATGTTACGTTTTTAATTCATGTCTAGGAAATCCAACAAAATTTTCCCTTTTTCAGCTCTATAATATCATAATATGGTATTTTCAGATAATA
This sequence comes from Lottia gigantea, assembly GCF_000327385.1. Classification (NCBI taxonomy): domain Eukaryota; kingdom Metazoa; phylum Mollusca; class Gastropoda; family Lottiidae; genus Lottia; species Lottia gigantea. The sequence continues at coordinate 2,260,957 of NW_008708846.1, forward strand.
TTACCGATTTGAAAGCTGGATTAGGTCAGCATTCATATCAGACTGCTGATTGGATTCACAAATCTAACCAAATTTTCCCTTTTTCAGCTCTATAATATCATAATATGGTATTTTCAGATAATATTACCGATTTGAAAGCTGGATTAGGTCAGCATTCATATCAGACTGCTGATTGGATTCACAAATCTAACCAAATTTTCCCTTTTTCAGCTCTATAATATCATAATATGGTATTTTCAGATAATATTACTGATTTGAAAGCTGAATTAGGTCAGCATTCATATCAGACTGCTGATTGGGTTCACAAATCTAACCAAATTTTCCCTTTTTCAGTTCTATAATATCATAATATGGTATTTTCAGATATTCAGATTTGAAAGCTGGATTAGGTCAGCATTCATATCAGACTGCTGATTGGGTTCACAAATCTAACCAAATTTTCCCTTTTTCAGTTCTATAATATCATAATATGGTATTTTCAGATAATATTACCGATTTGAAAGCTGGATTAGGTCAGCATTCATATCAGACTGCTGATTGGATTCACAAATCTAACCAAATTTTCCCTTTTTCAGTTCTATAATATCATAATATGGTATTTTCAGATATTCAGATTTGAAAGCTGGATTAGGTCAGCATTCATATCAGACTGCTGATTGGGTTCACAAATCTAACCAAATTTTCCCTTTTTCAGTTCTATAATATCATAATATGGTATTTTCAGATATTCAGACTTGAAAGCTGGATTAGGTCAGCATTCATATCAGACTGCTGATTGGGTTCAGACTTAATGGCATTCGTTTTAAGGTTCTTGTCCCAAATGAAAATAGTTATACACACCAGCATACTGAGTGCCGTATATGGCCTATTTTAAACAGAAGTCATAGTTAGCCCTCCAATGAAAAAGTGTTGAAAAGGGTCCTCAAAGAGTCAAAGTGGTGGCTGTTCACACTCGCAGAAGATTTGGTAATTAGAGCTTGGTACCATTTACTCATAATAGCCAATAGCAAACTGATTAATTGGTGTTTCTAATGAATTATCTTGTATTCTTAATCATATCATGTTCTTATTGAATATAATTAAGAGTTTAACCAATCATAAATGTCAATGTATGTACAGTCTGGATAAACAAAAAAATTCTTTTTGACCTTTCTTGATCATTGGAATTCTGCTGGTAATTCTCTTCTAATTTAGCTAATTATGAATTAATTATGGACATGTGAGACAAACTTGTATTTTTCCAAGTCATTTGAACATCTGTACTTTCTATTCATATTTAAGTATTAGCATTTTCATTATCATGTTCATAAATGAAAATAAGGGAACCCATCTATAAGACAAGAGTTTCCAAAACTGTGTCAAAATTTTATTTTGAAATTCATGGTATAACATGTTGAAAGGTTTCAAACACTTAAAAAAAAACATATCAAACAAGAAAAATTGGTTTCTCTGACACTTGTTTTCATTCTCTATAAAAATGTCTGGAAACCAATGACTTTGTAACTGTAGTTTGATACTTATAAATAAATAAATCTAAAAGTCTTGTTTAGGTTAATTTGTTCTTGTATAGGTGTATTAAGGTCAAGAATGGTATTTTGTATTTGTTTATATGTCATTATTGTGGAGAAATTAACATGATTGCATTCTTTGAATCATTTGAATGACTGCATATGTTTTTTTTGGACCTTTGTCAAATATTAGAAAGGAAAAGTCATAAACATGTATTCATATTACTTCTGTTGTACTCCTTTAATATGATTAATTCAATTTCTTTTTGTTTAAAGTGTTATTTAAATAGCTGTATATCGGTGAATCAATGTATTGCGATACAACATACCACAATACGCTTATTGTATCGTATCGCGACGTTGTGTATTAGTACCTAGCGATAACTTTTATTCCATAAAAAAAAGTGGGGATTTTTTTCACTGAAATTGTAAAAACTTTTTATAAGACAGTGGACGCTAACCACTTCTATTAACTATATACCAAATATAACAGTTATAAAGTTATAATTAAATCACGATTCCGTTTACACGGTATCACACAATTTGATTGGATAACAGCAGTCACATGAATTCGGTTTATATCTGTGTAAACAGAATGTAACTATAAGCTCCGCCCCTTTAAGGACTACTTTTTTCATTGAGTTTGATCAATGTGACCACTACACAGCGTCAATGTCTTTCCTTCGAACGTCACCAGAGCCGAAATCTACACTCACTGAATGATTACGTTATTTTCCAAATTCCCTCGAATGTGCACACTCCAAATATCAACAAAATCATAATTTTTTTACTTATTTCGAACTCGTCTTTCAATAATTGAACTTTAAATGTGGCCACTCCGTCAACTTTCAAGCAATAGACAGTAGACTATAAATAGGTGACGTACTTATTGCTGATTGGCTGTTCTCTAGGACATCTCTATTGTTCTATACATAGCAATAACCAGAGGTCTGATAATGATAATGATATAGGTATAGCATCGCCTTTATTTTTTAATCTAGTTTTTGGTTTATGACAGAGGTAGCTGCTGAACTTTGGATTTTGGTTCAAATCAATTCTAAGGAAAGTCAGCAGGAATTTTTTTTTCCATGTCTTTGGGAATGACCCCCTCCATCTCTTTCCCCAGCCCTTACGGCCACTGATGATGCAAGTTAATGTTGTTTTTGGAGGAATGAATTTAGCTGAAACCATATAACAGAAGGGGTAATAACATTACAGGGCAAATTACCATGTCACCATTACATGCCTATGACATTCTGAATTCGTTGATAAAGTGAATATAGAAATAGTGAGAAAAGATAGGCATGTTTTCAGATAGTAAATAATCCACCCCTTTCTTACATACTTGAAGTTAGAATCTTTTGATCTCATGATAATGAGAATATTCTGGTATAAGGTATTGTATTCTTTATTGTAAATCATAAATGAAGCCTTTTTAAACAAAACTTGAACTGTCTTTCTTTTATTGTTATCATCTAGATTATAAATTTTCTCTTCCACATTTCTTATTCGGGAATCGTTTCATATGTAAGAAGAGAACCAGGGGTACTTATAGTTGATTTGAGCACATATGTTGACCTAGCCATTAATCGAAAAATGAATTTGCAACTGGTCTATCTGCTTCAAGGATCTATATTGAAATACAGGAATATATTCCTGATTAATTTATTTTAAAGGGGTAAGGCAGAAAAAAATTATATCTGCAGTGCAAAAACTGCAAAAAAAGACAATCTCAAACAAACTGTGCAACCAAGCTGATCTTTAATTAGGTCTGCCTCACGCATCCTAGTGATGTCTTAGATACTAACAAGTCTAGAAGCCCAGTTGATGTGATTCAAGTCACTTTTTAATGGTATATCATATGTTTCGGTTTAAATTTGAATTCAAGTAGAAGCTGTAAAGGAAGGGAAGATAGTCATTTGCCATTTTACTACTATTATAGACAAGCTTGCATGACTTCCTCGTAAAAAATTTGACAACAAATCGTTTTAAAAGTGAATATGAATTTATGCTTAACATGCTTAAAGTTTGTCCACCTAATATTAATAAAACTTGCCGTTGAAACGATTATTTTTAGTATTTTGTTCAAGTCTATGTTGATAATGTGTTAGTAGACATGGTAGAGTCCCTCTTTGATCATCTATCAGAGAGTTTCAGAAGATTAACAGAAGATATGCATAAAATACCGCTGGCTATATTTCTCTTTTTTTTCTTTTTTTTCACTTTTATATTATTTTGTTCAGCTGATGGGTATATATGTGATATCATATTTACAGTTCTTGTTTTTAGGCATGTTCCAGAGCAAACTTGTCATATTTCCTTTAAGATGTGTTAAAGGTATTATAACACTACTTTGGCTGAAATGAGTCTTTGTTCATCAGTGATTTTGTGACATAATCTCTATATAATCCATAAAACTAAGTAATTTTGAAACACGCCTAAAATCATTTTTCAATAATTACTTAGAGTTTAAAGGATATATCACGTTTATGGCACCTGGTAAGTCCAACTGATGAATATATACTCTTATTGACCAAGTTTAAGACTTTAAATTTTATGTCCATTCTAAGAGGTAGTAAGCTTATTCCTTTAAATAAAAACCCAAACTTAGGAAAAATTGACTGATGAATATGATAGAGTTCTGGTTATGAATGAAGCTTTTACTCTATCTTAAAGATGGGTTTCCTTATTTTTTAGTGTCAAATTAAGCAAACTATTTGATTAATTGGTGTTTCTAATGAATTATCAATATCATGTATTCTTAATCACATCATTTTGTTCTTATTGCATATAATTAAGATAATTATAACCAATCATAAATGTCCATGAATGTACAGTCTGGATAAACAAAAAAAGACTTTTTGACCTTTCTTGATCGGTCACTCATTGGAATTCTGTTGGTAATTCTCTTCTTATTTACCTAATTATGAATTAATTATGGACATGTGAGACAAACTGGTATTTTTCCAAGTCATTAGAACACCTAGTTTCTATTCATTTAAGTATTAGTATTTCCATTTTCATAAATGAAAATAAGGGAACCCATCTTTAATTGTATAAGCTCAAGATATAATATGCACAGATCACTCAAGATGTATCTGTAAGCAGCTTGACGAGCATAATAAGATAAAGAACAATGAGTATTTAAATATATTTGACAATCAAAGTTATAAAGGACACTCCTGGATATGTTGGTATGTATATATAATATATATGAAGTGATTATAGAGGTATCAGTATTGACACAATATAAAGTCTTTGTACTATAAAACAAATAACTTTCTAATATTTAACTACTTATATTACAGATAAGAAAGTTTCAACATGTTCATACATGCCTATTATAGTTAAAGGTCTTTAAAGGACATTCTATTTTGATGTTCATTCATACAACTGTTATAACTAAGTATATATTGAAGTATGAATAGTAAATGCAGGAAAATCAGACAATATATGAAAGTGCAGGCACACAAGCGGTATTGATCTGAGATTTTTGTCTCCGATTCGAATCTGAAGCCATAAAACGTCTAATCTAAATGGAATTGCAGGAACCACAGAAGTCTGATTGAAAATTGGAATGGTGCAAATCGATGCTATCAGTGTCCCAGATACACATAGAAAATTTAAAAATCTCTTTACAATCCCCTTAAATTCTTGCATTTTAACCCAGCTTAGTCAACTGTCATACGTGTACATTCTTATACATAATTTATATTTTTGCTAGCATTATTCATATATAGATATATTTGATATATCCATGTCACAAATAACACTCTTAAAGAATTAGCTAGAAAATAATCTGTTGAAATGTTATAGTGGCGCATGCATAGGTCAGAGTACAAGTTTCAAGTAGTATTTTTATACGCCCACATGAATATGTGGTTGTATATTGTCGTCGCCCCTGTCCGTCGGTCCGTCTGTCAACATTTCTTGTGAGCACTTGTGAGATATTGCCCTTAACTTAGAACGCCTTGAAATTTGTTAAAAATTGTTCGTGAGCAGGATTGAAGCTACAGTTTTCAACCGATTCTGATGAAACTTGGTGTGATCATTAGAATTCATAAGATTTCTGACAAGTTCTAACTTGGCGCATTTTCGATGAACGGTTTTTGAGTTATTGCCCTTGACTTTGTTAAAACGTGTCGAAATTTGTTAAAAATAGTTTGTGAGCGGGATTCAAGCTACAGTTTTCAACCTATTCTGATGAAACTTATTGTGATCATTGGAATTGATAAGATCTCGGACAAGTTCTAACTTGACGCATTTTCGATGAACGGTTTTTGAGTTATTGTCCTTGACTTTGTAAAAACACGTCAATATTTGTTAAAATTAGTTCGTGAGCAGGATTGAAGCTACAGTTTTCAACCGATTCTGATGAAACATGGTGTGATCATTGGAATTGATAAGATCTCGGACAAGTTCTAACTTGAGGCATTTTCGATGAACGGTTTTTGAGTTATTGGCCTTGACTTTGTTAAAACGCGTCGAAATTTGTTAAAAATATTTCATGAGCAGGATTGAAGCTACAGTTTTCAACCGATTCTGATGAAACTCTGTGTAATCATTGCAATTGATAAGATCTCGGACAAGTAGTAACTTGACGCATTTTCGATGAACGGTTTTGAGTTATTGCCCTTGACTTTGTAAAAACATGTCAAAATTTGTTAAAAAAAATGGTTTGTGAGCAGGATTGAAGCTACAGTTTTCCACCGATTCTGATCAAACTTGGTTTGATCATTGGAATTGATAAGATCACGGACAAGTTCTAACTTGATGCATTTTCGATGAACAGTTTTTGAGTTATTGCCCTTGACTTTGTTAAAACGTGTTGAAATTTATTAAAAATAGTTCGTGAGCAGGATTGAAGCTACAGTTTTCAACCGATTCTGATGAAACTTGGTGTGACCATTGGAATTAATAAGATCTTGGAACAAGTTCAAACTTGACGCATTTATGATGAACGGTTTTTGAGTTATTGCCCTTGACTTTGTTAAAATGTGTCGAAATTTGTTAAAAATAGTTTGTAAGCAGGATTGACGCTACAGTTTTCAATCGATTCTGATGAAACCTGGTGTGATCATTGGAATTGATAAGATCTCGGACAAGTTCTAATTTGACGCATTTTCAATGAACGGTTTTTGAGTTATTGCCCTTGACTTTGTTAAAACGTGTTGAAATTTATTGAAAATAGTTCGTGAGCAGGATTGAAGCTACAGTTTTCAACCGATTCTGATGAAACTTGCTGTGATCATTGGAATTGATAAGATCTCGAACAAGAGATATTTTTGATGAAAATTTTTTGAGTTATTGCCCTTGACTTTGTAAACATGCGTCAAAAGTTGTTTTTTGCCCTTGATTAGAGCTGTGTGATTTAATTGTTTGTTGTATTTGGGTTATTGATATTGATTTTAAAAAATTTTGTGGAATTATTGAGCATAAATAATTTCTTCAATATGAGAAAAGTCGTACTTTAGTCACTAAAGACTGTTTTATTATTTCTGACAGCTGCCAGTGGGCGTATGTTACCTTGCATCGCAAGCTATCTTTACATATTGAAGTAACGTGAGTGACAGGCTCTTGATATTTGTTTCATTTTTTTTGCATGGTTGTAAACTGTAATTTTTGAATTTCTGACTAGAGTAGCTTTGATATTTTTTTTTTCCATTTTTTTTTATTCATTATTATCTATATCCATATAAACTTAATTTGGTTAAAAATAAAGTTATGGATTAGGCTTAGATTGTTATCAAGTACATGACGAGCTTTGATTGGTTATAAATGACATCATTAGAACAATACAATGGTAGAAAACTTGTTAATTTAACCCTTTGAACCCTTGGGGCCCGAGCAGTCGGTATACCAACAGTTACTAAGTGACGTCATATATACGCTTTTACTTTTATTGCTTTGATGTTAGGGTATATGAAGTTATATTTCATTTACACTCAGGGTTCAAAGGGTTAAATAAAATATCAGAAACAAAAGAACTAAATTGAAATAATCTATATTACCAACCAACTGCTGGCAACAATTGGACTGCATTTGGATTTGTTTTATCAAATTTGATTTTTTTTCATTAACTGCAATGTATATAATACAAGTATTTTAAAGGAAAAATAAACTGAAGTAAATAAATCTGTTCCTAACATTCAGAAACTTAACTTGTGATATTTGAAATGTCATTAAGCTTAATACGGTATTTTATGTGTCTATTCTGTTTCAACATAATAAAAACCCTGGGGGCTCTTTACATATTTTACCTGACATGAGATGATATATTATACTGGTCATATAAATACATGTACGGTATACTGTTAGACAGATAGTTTCTATTTATAAATTCTTCTATAAACAGTGAAAACTATGCCTATGTTTTACCCTTTGAACACTGAGTGTAAATAAAATAAAACATCATATACCCTGAACTCCCATTTTAAAAAACTTGAAAGGCCAGGTAAGCCTTTTTGAGGAGTTGATTTTAATGCCCTCCAAAAAAAAACGATTGCCCCCCCTCTGACAAAATTATGACAAACGACCAATTTCATAACCACAACTAAACACTATTTAAGCCAGTGAAATGCGTTTTAGATTTCAACATTTAATCTGAAGATCTATTATTCATTGAATACCTGTAAGAAATGTGAATATATTTTGAATTGAAATTAATGCTGTATCACTCTTTGTTGTTGTGAGTTAAAAGAAGTCTAAATTTGAAAAATATTAATGACGTATAACTACAAACATTGAAACATTGTAACATCATAACAATCATAAGACTTTTAATTTTTTTTTTTAAGACTAATTTCTTATGTACTTAAGAGATTCAACATTTGTAGTTATTTTTCAAATCATTTCACCTGATGAAGTTGTAACATTATTAGTCTGAGTGAAGGTGAGATTTAAAAATCTCCCCATATTTTGCAAGGACTTGTTTGTCCAGTAGGTAGTCTATAATAGTCCTGGTTTTTGCGGTAACAACGACTATTGTTGGTTCGCTATTTTCAACGATATTTGTTGAGATAAAGTCTTGAAAATGTCTTGCTGACATTTTGCGTTTAGTTCTCACTGGTTTAAGACAAGGCTGAAATGGTATAACCCCTCCACTACCTTGAACAGGAAGGTCAGGAGTAGCTCCTTTCTGCGTGGTTGATGATGAAAGCTCGTAGAATAAGGTACTTTAGTCACTATTAAAAGGTGTCTTCTTACTTTCTTTATTATATTTTGAATTACTAACTTTATCTACACAAATCTACATGAAATATTTTTCAGGTGAATTTGCAATCTTGTGTCTTATTATGTTTCAGGTGTGGTCTAGTAATTTAAACTGCCCTGAATGATGGTTAAGACGTGCAAAACTTAGTGTTTACTCCAACACATTATATGCTTGTGTTGTAAATTGATAAACTGCATACCTGATGTTTTGTACAAAGTTATCCATGTAGAAAACTAACTCATAAAAACAATAAACTAACCAAAGTATATTTTCTATTGAAGGTTTAGATTTTAATTTAAGATAGGGTTTCTTTAAGATTATCAAATGCTCTATTTCATCTAAAAGAATTGAATAGGTTCAATTTGGCAATTTTTCTTACGCCCATATTGTAGTAAAGGTGAACGATGTTGTCACTTGGTTTATTTTGATCAAACCTGATGTGCCTTGTAAATTAAAAGCATAGCTTGGATGAGTTCAGCTTTGATATATTTCCAAATGGATTACTTCAAATTATCATAAACTTTAAAGTCTGAGTTGCCATTTAAAAACATATGAAGTGTGATATTTCAAAATCCAAAACATTGAATACATATATATCTTAATTTGTCAATTTTATGTGTACACTAATGATACCAAGTTACGTAACATTGTGACAGATAGGTAACAAATGTGTTCACTGATTTGAAAGTTGATTTGCAATGTAATTGATGAAGTTATCAATCAAATGTTATATTTACTATTATTATTGAGATGTCAATCAAAGATTTAAAAGTTGATTATGAGGAGTTACAAATTTAATCACAAATCCTATCTGTGACTTGAGGCCGTTTATAGAACACTTTCCGTTTTTGATCACTTACTTTGCCTCTGGCATTTCAAATTTTATGATTCAGATTTTTGTTGTAAAAGTAGGGCAAAAATTTGTTTAAAAGAAAATCTCCAATGATAGTGATGAAAACAAATATTGTAACAGTTGCACATTGAGTCGGTTTCAAAAACCTAAGCACCTTAGTGAGGTACTAGAGCACAGTCAGTTAGAAATGGCGGCTGTGGATTCCAATCTCAATCAACAAGTGAAAGTCAATTGACTCATAATTCCAGTCTCCCAGCTATAAATGGGTACAGATAATCCAGGAAAGATCAGTGCCAAGAGGTTTGCCCAAGGACCAGCTGGTTGAAAGGATCTTTAACTGTAATCCTATGAGGATGTCAATGGCAGCAAACAAATTCTGTAAAAAGTCTGTTAGAAACATAGACTGCTGTAATGTTATAATCATATGATTCATCTACAATCTTTAATAGGGCAGCTAAAGTCTTGACGATGTTATTGATTGGTTGGGTCATTGACAACTACCAAACCTTGTGGACCTCGCAGGGCTTCGCCTTAAGTTGGTCCAAATTGTTATGTCAGACCTTCAATGTAGACAGCTGTTTCGTCGACTGGAAAAAATGTGAAGGTACTGAGCATTGACTAGTACTTTACTATTTCCCGTAGATTTTTGGCCACGCCAACAATGGCAAGAACAAGTCTATGGGCAACACAATGAACTGAAGGCAGATTTCTCTTTCAAAAGGGCTGCTATGCTACCTTTCTTTCTCAGCATAACATCCGACCCATATCATAGATTTTATTGACATCTATATCATAAACAGTGAACAATGCAATCAATGATTCTGCTAATTGAATCTGCCCGGCATCATGAATGTCAATAAGTTTGAAAAAAACGTCTACAAGCACTGTCTTTCAATTAATTGATACTAGAATTAAATGTTTTTCACATGACAAGTCCGTCGATTCATCAATCATAATGCTTATACTAGGGCTATCACACATGTCACTAACAAGATCTTCATTTAGAACATTTGAAATTATCTGGAGGAATTTATACGCTGCTTTATGATTGCGATATAATTTATTTGTAATATCACTTCCATTTAACCCACTCAACAGATTAATAATAATGATTAATTTATGGAGAGCGTGCTATAATAATGATAATAATAAGTTCTTTATTTTACATGGGTCAGAATTAGGCCCAATACACAAAGACATGGCCCTGTCTTACATTCAGCCCATGGTGACAATATAATGAATGAAAACAAAAAATACACAAAATACCTCGATGGACAACCTGTTTAACAAATACACAAGTACATGTGTATTAAATGTACAGTCTACTTTGCTGTGATCAAGTACATGACCACAAAAGATGTAGGCGAAAGCCTGTTCCCCGATCGTATTATGTAAATAAATATTTATAATAATCGCGATATTCTCATGTGCTATGTAATACATATTCCTTTTGAATTTGAGTTTAATTAGCTGTATAACTCAGTATATAGATGACTTAAGCGCTTTAACAGGTAGTTTTATGTATAACATGGTTATTCTAGTTATTATAATTGTGGATTATAATGAGATGAGAAATAAATGAAACTGGTATACTATCTTAATATTGATCTATGATCTATATATCCAGTATTATATTTCTACTATTTCTGAATATTAATATTAGATAATATCTACTCAGCTATTCACTGTAGACTATTATAACAACATCTTGTATAATTATACCTATTATATTACAATATATATGAAAGCTATTGACCTATTTATTTTTTAATTGACATAATTTTTTAGAGATTGAATAGATGATATACTTTCTCATGGCATTAGAATGGTACAAAATAGATGATTAAGCAAAACAGATTATAATAATGCAAAAATTTGGTCACACTGTAGGAAAATGAAGAAGAGTGCTGTTGAAATGAATATATTTGAAGTGTATTCTTAGGAAGTTTGGCTTCATTCTTCTGGCTTAAACATATGTTTACTCTAGGGCTGCAATGATTCTTGAAGTTCAAAGATACAATCCAACGATACATCCAACGATACAATTTATTACGATAATTATCGTGATTCATTTATTAGAGAAGGAAAGAGAAAAAATTAGAAATTTGTAACATTACTAACAAGTTTGTCACTATTAAGAACTTCAGAACATTTAAAAGTAAGGAATTGTGATAAAAAATCTCAATTTTTAAAGTCAGAAATGAATTTTTGCAAATTTTAATGTGAAAGTCTGTTTGTCATTTGTTATTAAACGGGGCTAAGAATTTATTGTGCTGATACATCACGATTATTTTTATCCAATGCAATGCATCGATAAGACAGAAAGAATCGCGATCATCCATTCATCAGTGCATCGTTGCAGCCCTAGTTTGCTCAAAATGCTTTAAAACCAAGAATTAGTGACGAAATTTAGTCTAAATTCTCTAATTGAATAGGTCATCTTCACTAATGATTCCAGTGGACCCAGCTGTACATGGGTATGGACAATCCAGGAAAGATCAATGCCAGCTGGTTTAAAAGATCCTTAATTGTGAGCTTAAGTTGTTATCATTGTAAAATATACTTGCTTCTTTCTTTCTTTCTTAATGGGGCTGATTCTAAAGCAGAAATGACACATGAACATTGAAAATCATTATTGAAAACTAAGATAAATACTGCAGTAATTATATTTATTGCAAGTTGAGAAATAGAGTAGTTTGTGCTTCATTGAAGGATATTGGTATTTAATGATTCTGGGTATTTATTTATCATCTATCATCCCACTTCCACCAACTGAAATTTGAAATAAAATATCTCTTGTAAAAATTGAAAGGTATATGAGAGTTATAGGAATAAAGTATGAATTTTGTGAAAACCAATATAGTATGATCTTGTGAAAATCAATAAATAAGTATGAGAGTAAGAGAAGTAGAGTATGATCTCAAGTGAAATAAATAAGTATGAGAGTAAGAGAAGTAGAGTATGATCTCTAGTGAAATAAATAAGTATGAGAGTAAGAGAAGTAGAGTATGATCTCTAGTGAAATAAATAAGTATGAGAGTAAGAGGAGTAGAGTATGATCTCTAGTGAAAGATATAAGTATGAGAGTAAGAGAAGTAGAGTATGATCTCTAGTGAAAGAAATAAGTATGAGAGTAAGAGAAGTAGAGTATGATCTCTAGTGAAATAAATAAGTATGAGAGTAAGAGAAGTAGAGTATGATCTCTAGTGAAAGAAATAAGTATGAGAGTAAGAGAAGTAGAGTATGATCTCTAGTGAAATAAATAAGCATGAGAGTAAGAGAAGTAGAGTATGATCTCTAATGAAATAAATAAGTATGGTAGTAAGAGGAGTAGAGTATGATCTCTGGTGAAAGAAATAAGTATGAGAGTAAGAGAAGTAGAGTATGATCTCTAGTGAAATAAATAAGCATGAGAGTAAGAGAAGTAGAGTATGATCTCTAATGAAATAAATAAGTATGATAGTAAGAGGAGTAGAGTATGATCTCTAGTGAAAGAAATAAGTATGAGAGTAAGAGAAGTAGAGTATGATCTCTAGTGAAAGAAATAAGTATGAGAGTAAGAGAAGTAGAGTATGATCTCTAGTGAAATAAATAAGTATGAGAGTAAGAAAAGTAGAGTATGATCTCTAATGAAATAAATAAGTATGAGATTAAGAGAAGTAGACTAAGAGAAAGAGAAATATAGTATAATCTCTTGTCAATAGGCATTAAAGAAAGAGGAATTGTGTATGATCTGTTGTAAGACTGACAAATGAAATGTTTTGTACTCTGCCACAAGTGTCAAAAATAAATTATAACCAAATTTGATCTTACTGTCCAATGCTACAAGCAAGAGATAATATTCCCATTCATTATTTATGACTCCATCAGCTGTTAATAAAAAAAACATGGAAATTATATAATTAACAAAATATGACTGGTAGTTTGAATTGAAATGAAATTGTATGATCAGTCCTTACTGTTCTATGACAAAATTTTGCTGTATTTTGCTGTTGATTTGGGTCTTGAATGTACTTAAATAGTTTTCAGACATACTGGAAATGTATGAAAGTCTCATAATTCCTTGAAAAATATCTCAGATTATGAATTTCATTTTCAATTTCTATAAAAATGTTTTCTATAATGTCATTGCTTTGACAGGTCTAAAAAAAATGACTGGTCGTCTTTTTAACATTCAAACGTGGATAATCCTGTACACACATGGATTTGAAGGCTTAAATTTTGACAGTGAGTTGTGAACATTATTACTGTTCTGTTTAGCTAGACGAACCTTTCCCTTTAAATTGATCAATTAAGAAAAGTGAAATAAACTTAAATTGATTACCATTAAGATCAGCTGCCAGCATAACTGGATTCAATTCGATATCATTTAGTCCTAATATTAAAACTAATTCATCTGGTGTTATAGCTCCATCTAATCCTGCAGCATAAAGTTGAGCAAGAAGACTAGCTTGTCTCTTCTTCACAGTATGTTGCCCTTCTCTTTTCAAAATATCTGAGCTTTCCAGTGCAGAATTAAAAGCTTGACTTAACATCAACATAATCATGGCAACGAAAAAAATGGCAAGGGTCTTCATTCTGTTATTTCATGAATATAAATAGAAACATTATAAGTTAAACATATTATGGTTGCAATATAAATGAATTTTCATCTCCAGTAAGAGTTTTCCAATATTCTGAGTTCTTTTCTGGAATATAGAACTTATGTGTATAGATCACCCCTGGTTCCCAATTACTTTATTTCATACCCTTTCTACTCTTAGTCATCCCTTGAATCCATTAAATAGAAGGAGCAACAATGGAAGGATCAGAAAATGTTTGTTGCTAGACATATATATTTCAATCCATTGCTATCATATCTATTCATCATATTGGCCTCTGGTTACCACAATGGCAGAGAAGGTCTTTATTATGATGCACTAGATGGGAATGCAGGTTGAAATGTTTCTGTACGTTCCCACTTATAGATGAATATTATGAAACTTTTGAGTTCAACTCTGTAACGAGTTATATAGACGGATTTGATATTGGTGCTTCTATAATTAGCATTTTTTCTTAGTGTGACATAGTATCAAACTACCACCAATTTAAAGGATTGTTAAGAGGTTTTCTAAAAATTGTATGTGTATCAGGGACACTGATAGCTTCAAATTGCATTATTCCTTTTCCAATATTGCCTATCATAGCAGCTTTGAAGATAGTAATGTCATAAAACACTTGCTTTTAATAGAATTGCAAGAGCCATATGTATCTGACTGAAATTTGGAATGATGCAAATTGATGCCATCAGTTTTCCAGATACACATGAAAAGTTAAGAAACCTTTGTAACAATCCCTTTAACAAGAATATATAAGTAATGAAGAATGTTCTGTAAAAAGAATAGAAATAGAGTTATACTTACTTTACTTTGTATAAGTTTCAAATTACCTATGAAATTCTGCTGTTTTTCAGTGCCATTTATATTATTTAGTGGTGACAAAATTCATTATATTGTTTTTCTTGTTATGAAATATATCTATTTGATAAAATCATACTGAAAATAATATGTACACAGTATTTGTGTGAAAAATTAAGTTTTGTATTATAGAAGAGTATTAAAGTAACCATTCTAGATGGATCAATGCCAGTAATATTCAAGACTTTTTTATGTCTTATATACTTGTTTGAAGTTGTAAACAACAAGAAATTGTACAATTCTGCATCTAACAGTGTAAAACACTTTTTGAATCCAAGTATATCAAAGCAAATTAAAGCCAGAGAAGTCTCATTATTCAAGTCTATTTCTCCCTGCAGAATATTAATTCCATATTAACAGCCTTGTTTATCAAGACAATATTTGTTTTACTCTGTACAATGGATTTTAATTTAGATTCCAGGAGAAAAAAAAACAAAACATTTTTTCATAATGTTTCTTTACTCTTTGAGAACTTTAAGGCAAATGTCATCTTCATGACTGAAATACATGCATTATGGCTTATCGATTTAACTATTTTCATTGAAATCACTGACGTTGTACCTTTTCAATTTAGAATGTCACCTTTAAATTGTAATTCTGAATTGATATCAGATTCTTCTTAATATTTAAAACAATGTCATAATTATATATGCACATTACATATGGAAAGTGAAAGTTGTAGAAGAACTGAAATACCTACTATACTTAATGAATTTTACACTCAAAATAATCTCTCACTATACCAGATAAATAGCTATCACAACCATCAAAGCAATAAAATGTTTAAAAAATAATCACAAAATCTTGCAATCAAAATTTATGGTTATTGGAAATTTGAACATGTACACTTTCACACTTACATAACAGTTCTTCAGTAAAATTTAAAAAAAAAACATAGAAAATTATCTAAAAAATAGAAATAATCTTGATAGCAAATTTATTGAAAAAATAAATTATGTTGATATCCACTTGATATTAAAAATACAGACATTGATATCAATGTAAGATTTAAGATATATGAAAAAGTACACATTGATATCAATGTGATATTAAAAATACATAATAATAGACATTGATATCAATGTGATATTAGAAATACATAATAATAGGCATTGATACCAATGTGATATTAAAAATCAATGTGATATTAAAAATACATAATAATAGGCATTGATACCAATGTGATATTAAAAATACTTAATAATAGGCATTGATACCAATATGATATTAGAAATACATATTAGTAATAGGCATTGATATAAATGTTGTATTAAATATACATAGAATAATACACATTCATATCAACCTGATATTACAAATACATATAGATAATAGACATTTATATCAACCTGATAATAGACATGCATATAGATAATAGACATTGATATCAACCTGATAATAGACATGCATATAGATAATAGACATTGATATCAACCTGATAATAGACATTGATATCAACCTGATATTAAAAAACAATACTGTTAGTGCATAAAATCAGCATGATAGTAAATTCCCTAAATAAATTATGTTTTGGGGACAAAAATGGATTTACAGTTTATATTGAAAATAAAAATTAATCAAACAAGTTAAGGAACAAGAATATCAGATTGTGTGGTTTCAGCTCCAAACTTTCCTAATGAATTATTGAAAGCATGTCATTGATTGAGGTCAGTAATATAATGAAAAGAATATAAAGTGACATGTTTTTCTAATATAACTTGACAGTCAATTAATTGGTTATGACTAGATTCATCTTGAAAATAGTCTAATAGATAGAAGTGGAAGAAAACAAAAACCTGAAATAGGTTTAAAAGAAAGGGATTGACATGGGAATTCTTTGCTATTTTAAGTACATTTATGTGTCGAAATTTGCAGGATTTGCTTAAATCGACTTTGCATTAATAAAATGCAAACAAGGTATATTAATTTGTTGGAAGCACTTACTGTTAAGGGCCAACGGAATATTTTTTTTATCTCGATTTCAACCTCAATTTAAACTTATAGATAGGAAAGCACAAGAATCGAACACTGTTTGGTTTTGTTCATGATTCGTTATATTCTGAGGATTACTATAACTTCTTAATGGTTATTATTTTCCATAAAGCCTTCTGCTGTCACATGTATAAACAGCAATATTATGACGAAAGTCAAGGTTAGCGATCTTCAAAGTTAAAAACAAAAAAGGGTCACATTTGATGAGCTGTTGCTATCCACGCTATCCACCATGACACATAACAATATACCAGTCCAACATGGTAAGCGATCATATTTTGGCATCGAATTATATGGCTAGTGTCTCAAAAATGTATATTTGTGGAATAGAAACTAGAATTGGTATGATACAAGACTATCAAGTAGACCCTATCATCATGATATAAAACATTTCAAGCAAGAATCAATTTGCTATTTTAAGTATGTATGAAATAAATGCACCAACACGACTGGCAGAAAATGTTGTGAATTAATAGCCCTTGACTGGAATTTCGTGCTTGTTATGGGTATTTTATTGGTACATTTCAAGCAAGAATCAATTTGTTATTTATATGTTAAGAATATTTGGTAGATATGTTACTAACATGATGTGAATTAATAGCCATGAACTGAAATTTCGTGATATATAAGTTGGTGATTTATAACATATGGTCAGTTCATGACAGGATATCACACATCATGTTATATATATAGATATATCAGTATAACATGATATTCTTTATTACTCATTATATACAGATGTTATAACATATTGTTTCAGAACCTAAAGGTTAGATTTTTGTAGTCTTCACTAAAATCAAATGTTTTATCTTTATTGAGTCTCTATATATAACAATTACTATATTTCTTTAACCATACATGTGAACAGGTTAAGAAAAAAAATCTGGAGATTGGGTGAAAAGTCGGGAGATTTTTCCAAAGTGCGTAAATTCGTGATTTGAAACTCCAAATTTATTCTGTCTTTTTTTTTATGTAAGCCTTATGCCGTGTAAATGAATTAAATTGATCATAGACCTACATGACACAGTAAACATTAAAAAAACTATAATTAGGGATAGGCCTTCCCAGGTAAAATAATTCTAGAAATAATGCCTGATTTTTCAAATTTAGGGTCCCAAAAAATTAATATTGTCATTCTTCAGTATTGATTGAATCAAAAATGATGTCAAGGTGAAATGATGTTTGAAAACAAGAAAGCAAGCATGATCCCAGCCCTCTAAATTGAATGGTACCAATAGGCCTACGACTTAAACACGACATTTAGACAAGATTCCACTAGTCGTCTTATTAACATATAATATTGAATGAATTGGACATGTCTGTACAAAGTCAATTTTTACCATTTATATTTTTTCGAATTTCTAAATAATACATATTAATTTTTAAAAAATATTCCTGAATTTATTATGATAGCATAAAAAATATGACTAGAGATCACCACATTCTGCCAACACTTTCCTTATCAGGTCAGGAAATAGGGGTTTACTTTCCTAAATTTGATTTCAGACAGAAGTCAGCCAACTCATTGAACAGAGGCAAGGTTTTTCTCATATTAGTGTCTGTTCAAATCTGTTCATCTTTATACATAATTCTGTAATTTATTGTTATCAACTAGCTTGAAGGGATTCTCCTTTGTACTGTTATGGTAATCTTGGTGCTGTAATGTCAGAATATTTGACTAGATTTTTGAAGCCAAGTGTAACATATACAAAGATGAGAATATATTTGATGTATATTTTAGGTATAATGAAGCAGGAGACAGATATTTAGATTTATTGGCTATTATTACAGATTCTACATATATTCCACCATATCAGGTACATATAGTTCCATTGTATTTGATTAAAGATGGGTTCCCTTATTTTCATTTATGGAAATGAAAATGCTAATACTTATATGAATAGAAAGAAGATGTATTCAAATGACTTGCAAATATACCAGTTTTTCTCACATGTCCAAAATTAATTCATAATTAGCTAAATTAAATGACCAGCAGAATTCCAATGAGTGGCCGATCTAGAAAGGTCAAAAAATCTTTTTTTGTTTATCCTGACTGTACATACATGTTCATTTATGATTGGTTAAAACTTATAATTATATGCAACTAGAACATAATGAAATGATTAAGAATACATGATAATTCATAAGAAACAACATTTAATCAAATAGTTTGCTTAATTTGGCACTAAAAAATAAGGAAACCCATCTTTAAATTGAATCAAACAGAGTTTAGTTTTCATAAATTTGAACAAAAAAGTTTTTTATCTTACAAAAGAAACAGAATGCCACATTAATAAGAAAAATCTGTCATTTTTATACGCCCACATGTAAGATGGGCGTATATTGTAATCACCCCGTCGGTCCGTCCGTTCACATTTGGCTCGTGCTCACTCTACAGGCTACTTTTGATTTTTATTTTGTATGTCAATGTTGTTATGAAGATGATCCCTATTGATTTTCGTGATGATCGGATAATTTTTCACCGAAATATCGTGTCTGACTTGACGTTTCACTCTATTAGCTATATTGTGCAACCCTGTAGTCACTAAAGACTGTTTAATCATTTCTGACAGCTGCCAGTGGGCGTATGTTACCTTGCCTGGCAAGCTATCTTTTAATATTGTCACTGTTGAGTTATTACTCTGTTGGAAAACATAATTTCTATGTGATGAATATTTGTTGACTTCACACTTAAATACATTTTGTCGTGTATATTTGATCTCTATGTATTTAGCTATTCTTTTTCAGTGCCTTTCTTCAGTACAAAATCTATTTCTAAAAGAAAATAGTATAACTCTACCAGATATAGCATCTGTTTACCTTCAAACTTGTCAAAGTTTAAATCTTTCACAACAATATGACCAATGTTTGACAGTTTCTGATGCTGCACTCTCATCATATACTTCTGATGAACATGAAGCTTCTGATGATGATACTGAGGATGGTAATGCCAGGTCTCCTTCAAGTGATGCATTTGATGATTTGTTTGATGATGATGATGATGAACATGACCAGCGTAAAAGACATAGGTCAGACTCAACCAGTAGTAATAAGTTGAGATATAGAAAATGGCAGGATGTCCATTGTCAACTGATGTTAATGTATTGTAAAGCTGAAGCACTAGTCAAATTAAAGAGAACTGATCAAGCTATCACTGTCTATGAAAGGTATTTTGTTGTTTTGTGAGTAATTGATTGGAAAAGATTGCTTTCTACATTACTTTTTTCTTTCCCAAGTAAACTGCATTCAAACTACATTAAAGATGGGTTCCCTTATTTTTATTTATGAAAATGAAAATGCTAATTCTGATATGAATAGAAAGTAGAGGTGTTCTAATGACTTGGAAAAATACCAATTGAGTGACCGATCAAGAAAGGTCAAAAAGTCTTCCTTTGTTTATCAAGACTGTACATACATGGACATTAATGATTGGTTAAAAATCTTGATCATATGTAATAATATTATAATGATATGATTAAGATTACATGATAATTCATTAGAAACATCAATCAATCAAATAGTTTGCTTAATTTGACACTAAAAAATAAAGATACTCATCTTTAAAGTGACTATATTCTATAAGATGCAGTTGATGTTTAAATTTTTCATTTGTTTTGTTCATGTTAACTTTTTGGAAAATTGAATAAAAAAACTAAATACTGAAAAAAATGGTTGAGATTTTTGAATAAATGAAATAAATTTCCTTCACTGTATCTAAGAGTATCAAATTGATTGTATGTGGATTACTATTGTAGACTTCTTTCACACTTTCTGATACATAAACATCTCTTTTATTTTGAAGAGTAATCGAAACACTCCAAGAATTTCCAACAACTGTCCCGCAGTTGATCACAGACACTTCTGCTGTTAATGGACAAACAATTGAACAACAAGCTAAAAGGCGACGAATCAGCTTAACTGGCCAACACATTTCTGGTATGTTCTAAAATTATCTCTTTCAATGGTTTAGAGATAGAAAAGCTTAAATAAACAAGAGCAACCTTGACACGTTTTTATATTTGACGGTCTGCTATTCAGTCGCAGTATAACACAGGTCGTCTGCAGATGTACATGTTAATTTCATGAATGCAACTGTGAAAAGTCAGAATTAGAATTCGGTCCTCCTACACAAATAAACCTTTTCTACAATAGTTGACAGTTTTAGTTGATGTTTATTTTGGCTCATCCTTAACACATTTTTTGGACTTGTTTTTGTAACAAAATATTTCTGGCTTTTGTTAGTTGCTTACAAAAACTTTTGGTGCAGTGTCACTTGTGTGAGATCTAGAAATATTTTTAACAGAGAAGATTGACGTTAATTTTTTTAGTGGTAAAAGTTGTGACTCATTCTTCTTTTTGAATTATTTATTACAACTGATTAATGTGTCATTCACGGAGAAGCAAAGTTTGCACTCAAAAATTTTACTACATCAGCTTGAAAAAAGGTTTATTGGGATTGGCACTTCCTGGTAATTTTCCCTAAATACAGCTCATTTAAAATCATGCATGATAATCTATAGATAATTAAAAGATTTTTGAAACGTTGTCTATGTTATATAAGCCTATTGACCTCACAGATTGACAGTTAATATAAAATACTATGAAGATTTCGTTTTTTAGAAAAAGTAGAGCTACCGTAAAATTTATCGTAAAAGTGAAAGTAGAATCTACTGGATGTTGTTATAAAAAGTGTGTCACGTGGGTCTGAAATACACATTATCAGGTGAAATTAGCTCAAATTAACATCTTAATTGGGGGATTAATTAATCAGGCAATGGTAATATTATTACGTGATGAGATTAACACGTGTTACCGGCAATCAAGATACAAGTAATGAAAGATATATCGTTGATTTATGGTACAGAATTTGGACATTGAAAACGGTAGGTCCCGTGAGTGAAAATTTGGATTAAGAAAAAAATGAAAAATAGGTAGAATTGGACATCCCACCGGTGGACATCATGCAAAAGTGGTAGAAACCCGACAACATCGGTAGATTACATGTATGTCATTTTGCTTCACAAAACTGACAAACCACATACCAAGTAATGATTTTATACAGAGGTCCATGGTGGAACAAAAGATCTAGGCATTGTTCCAGGTGATTGGAATGATACAGAATATGCACACTTTTGTTTCTAATTCAGTGAATGGTACAATCATCAGAATGGTTACCACTTCTTGTTTACCATCAAACTATTTCTTAGAGGAATATCTCTGTCTTTCAGATGAACCTGCATCATGTGAAGATGAGCAGTTCATGGTATCAACAGAATGGCAGAGCTTAATGTGGTCAACATGTCATCAATTAACACTAGTTTTATACTCATTATCTAAATATGATGATTGTTTACATTTCACTAGACTAGCTTTACAACTAGAACCAGGTAATTTATATCAACTAGACATGCTTTACTTTACAACTAGAACTAGATAATTCATATCAACTAAACTAGCTTTACAACTAGAACCAGGTAATTTATATCAACCAGACATGCTTTACTTTACAACTAAAACTAGATGATTTACATTACTATATTGGCTTTACAATTAGAACTAGATAATTTATATTACTATATTAGCTTTGCAACTAGAACTAGATAATTTATATTACTATATTAGCTTTACAACTAGATCCAGGTAATTACTAAACTAGCTTTACAACTAGAACTAGGTAATTTATATTATTATACTAGCTTTACAACTAGAACTAGATAATTTATATTACTATATTAGCTTTACAACTAGAACTAGACAATTTATATTATTATACTAGCTTTACAACTAGATCCAGGTAATTACTAAACTAGCTTTTCAACTAGAACTAGGTAATTTATATTATTATACTAGCTTTACAACTAGAACTAGATGATTTATATTACTATACTAGCTTTACAACTAGAACTAGATGATTTATATTACTTAGCTTTACAACTAGAACTAGATGATTTATATTACTTAGCTTTACAACTAGAACCAGGTAATTTTTATTTACTAGACTGGCTTTACAACTAAAAGCTGGTAATTTATTATAAGATTTTATTCCTCCACATAATATGAAGAGTCACATAGTGCATACAGATAGAAAATTAAAAAAAAAAACATTTTTACAAAAAAAATAGTGGAACTTATTAGAATAGTTTAACATAAGTGCAATTCTTAGATATAGAACTAATGAAATTGAATACTAATTTTCCAAATATGTACAATTTTTCAACATTTCCAACAAACATTGCTGGATTAAATTTAGGAGCTCAACTTTAAACTGGTAATATTTTCAAACAGTGTGAAAGGGCTTAGTGCTGTACTTGACTTGTTTTGATTTTTTTTTACCATATACAAGTGGTGTGTTTGATGAATTTCTCACATAATCTGCTCATCCTAAACATTGAATTCATTCATAGCACATAAACTACTACATGTAGGCCTCTGAAGTATTTATACAAGCTAATTGTTCTCATCCACTGGTAGCTATTAATTGTGAATCACATTTATTCATGTTTACATTTGATTGCTTTTATCTTACCAATAAAACCTTTTAACTATCAGTTCAGGCGACAAGTTTCCATTGTAGAAGAGATAACTATGTCAATAAAATTGACCAATTTTAAAGTGTGTAGTAGATACATTTATTCATTCATTGATATTAAAATCATTGTACCAGATAGATTTTTAAACCAAACTTTTGTTGGTGAATTTTACTTATTATTTTTATGCAGGTTGAAATATCAGCTCATGATAATTACTCATAGTTCTAAAATAACTTTGTGTTAATTAGTTTTACAGGTTTATATTTCATATAACAAACTTCCCTCAGATTTCAACTTATATCTCCAAAATTTAACCTGCTTTTATCTGTAAAAACTAATTTTAACATAATGATAAATAACTTTGCATTTTTAACTGCAAGGTCAATCAAGTCAAATGCATAGCATGTAGCATATCCTACTGTGTCCAACAAGCCAATTTTACAAAAGCATTGAGTAGCCATAGATCCCATAGAAGAATGACGATTTAGTATTTTCTGAACAAAACATCTGTAAAGGGACAGGTGTGCCATTGTGAGGGGTTGATTTTAGTCTTGAATATATGTAAATAGTCTTGAGAAGTCACATAATTCCTTTAAAAATACTTCAAATTAGGAATTTTTCTCACTATTTCTATATGTCTTTTCTATATATCACAGAGTATCATAACGTGACAAGTCATCATTTTAACATTCAAAGTAAGATAATTCTGTACACACATGGATTTGATGGTGAACTGTGAACATTATTACTGATTGACTTAGCTAAAAAAAAATTCCAGTTTCTGAGACTAAAGTGGCCCTTTAAAAGTTTGCCAAGATCTTTCTTTCATCAACTTCATTTAGTTATTATTTTCAAACCATTTTCCACATAATCTTTATTTTTCAAATCATCATTATATGAATATGATGTAATTTGGTGCATATTGCCCCCTTAATGTTGATATCTTTAAATATCTGCTTCACTCAAGTTATTTGAATGAATGTTAACTATCACCATTCACAAATAGCTTGAATGGATTGGTTAAAAAAACTTTCTTCAATTGAAAAGCAAACACATTAACATATAGCTGTTATAAGATGTTTAGTATAATAGTTCTTTAACACAAATATGTTTGTTTTCAATTGTACAACTTCAAGTAGTCTAAAACTTGTGGACCCCTCTGATAGTTTATTGAGAATTTTCAACAAAATTATCAAAACTATCTTCTGGATGGTTTTACAAAGATGAATAAAATCTTTATTAATTGTGCAAGTGCAAGTCTTTTTACTAATTAATCATCTTTTAGTCAAAGGTAGAAACAATGATACAATATTTGACATCAGCTTATCAACAAGCTATAGTCTATGACATGCAGTCTATGAAGTTAACTCTAAGATGGTGACACATGCCTACCCTCTTAAAAAATTGTTATGGTACACAGAGTTTGTTTTACATCTCCACAACAAGATACCCTTTTCAATCTGCATCAATGATACATTGAAAAAAAATGCAATGCGATAAGGCACACCAGCATCAAAACAGGCTTTATAAAGCCAAATTGACTGATTGAAGTAAGGATGTTTTGCTTAGCAAACTCACTAAGTCACCCAATGTCACTCTGTTAAAGGTCTTCAATTGGTATTGTAGGGTTATCAAAGTCAGAGGTGATTGAAATTTGAATTTTTATAATGTTATCTTATCTTAGAGATAGTGAATATATATATATGTCTGAAATATGTATGATAACAGTACAGAGATTAGATAAACACACTTAGCCTTATTATATACCTATTGTTTATAAAAGGTGGGGTTATCAGATAATTACAAATCCTGTTCTAATTAGACCTTCATTGTCTTCTAACACTTTCAACTTTTCTTCTTAAAGGGTAACAGTCTGAATTTTCGGGGATTGATTTGGGTCTTGAATGTGCTTTAATAGTCTTAAGAAGTACTAAAACGCACGAAAATCGCATAATCCCTTCAAATATACCGCAAAATAGAAATGTCTCTGTCTCTTTCTATATAATATGTTTTTCTATATATGGCATAGTCTCACTAAAATCCAATTCGAATTTTTAACTTTCCAACGTAAATATGGATAGACATGGATTTGAAGGCTCAAATTTTGATGATGAGCTATGAACACTATTATTGATTATATAATCTTAAAAAAAATTCCTGTTTCTAAAACTAAGGTATGATTGGTGGAACGGATAGTGAAGGTGCTCCTTTAACTTTGGTTGATTCTTGAAGACAGTAGAAAATTTCCTCCTATTGACTTTATTAATTGGATTCTCGCCTTCTACCTTGTGATAAAGTTCTTATCCCTATTTTAGTTAAGGTACTGAAAATTCTAAGATATACCAACAAGTACCAATTATAATCTATATTTGGGCTCTGAATTATTAAGATGATAGATAATTATAGTCATGGTAAAAAAAATCTGGCCCTGCCCGTTTCTTGGATGTGATATACTGATGGGATATTGGCACATTTAGGGCCAGACATATAATGTCAATTCTTATGTGACCCACTTTAGACTGGCTTGATTTTGAGAATGTAGCCATAGTTAAAGCCAAATTTTGCATAAAATTTTGTATCTATTCAAATCTAATCCAAATGAGTTCAAGACATTGCTCGATATTCTACAATGTCTCGTACCAGAATACAGTTGATGGGTAGGTTTAATTTACACAGATGTATGAAGAAAGGAAAATCCTACTGTGTGATACCATGTAGTACCATTTCTGTCTGGCCCTAATTGTGTCAATGTCCCATCTGTATGTCAGGAACAGGTAAGGCAAGATTTGTCTGATAAACTGAGTTGTAGTCAAGTGTATGATGTTTTTGTGTTTATTTTACTATAGAAAACAGTGAGAGTTGGTATATATATGTTGAGATCCAAGAGAAATTACAGAATGAAAGAGAAGGATATAAAAGTTGGTTGAATCATAGAACTATACCAGATAATAATTCTTCTATTATAGCTAGACAAATACAACATAAACAGTCTTCAATAAGGTGACATATTCATAATGATCTATTTCATAAATAAAACCTGATAAATGTCATCTCAGCATCCCTTTTGGAGTGTGCACAATGGATACCTTTCAATATACTGTTAATTGGAAATATGGGGTCAATTCAAATTTAATGAGCTTTTTTTTAGAAATATTAAAACAGAACTTGAATCATGTTGTTATTTAGAGTTTCAGGCTATGTTTTTTTTTAATATATAATTTCAGGTCATTGGAAGATAAGAAGAATGATGAAGTCCATCAAAGGGAAAGAAAATATCTTCAATTAGATGTTAAAGCTTTACAGTATTTTGCCCAACAAAAAAGGTGATACTGACTTATCAAAGGTCCAAAAAGAGAAGGAAATGCAATTCATATTGCTAGGGTTATGCTAATTTTGCAGGTTTGTTCTTACATGCACTTCCAGAGTAAATTACTTCTTTGTTATGAATCCTTAGAGGCAAAAGAAGAATTGGAAACCAAAAGAATGAGTATCTATTTCAGTTTTCTACTATCTTTGTGCTTTGGTTGGTAAATTTGTCAATTTTGTCTATGTGATGTTGAATACTTGAGTCAATAAAAATTATAATTTTTAATACTGAATGAATAGAAACATCCCTCACATAAATTTCATCTGTACCATGTGAAATACAATCTTTAAGTGAAAATTTGTGGTCATGTTTATAGTTCTATCAATGCAAATTAAATGGTCGTTGTTATTTTTTGGTTATTGTCAATAAATCATGTTAAATAGATGTTAATGGTGTGTATTAACTTAGGGTGGAGTCTGTGGGGGCTGACCCCCAGTAAATGAGAATTAAGTCCAAGCAAAATCTTCTTCAGTTCAGAAGAGATTGCTTCGGTTACAGTGTCTTTGTACAAAATTCAAAAAGATATAGATTTTGTTATGTTTTTGGCACCTCAAAATTGACAGAAATGAGTTCTCTGTGTCTTTAATTCTACAAAATCTGAGCCAAAGTACCCATACATTACTGGCGACCGGGCTGTATAACTCTTTGAAAATTATGGATATGATGTATCCCACAAATTGTTATCACCAATGTAGCCCCTTTTTTCAAACTTATAAATGGCAATCAGGATACTTTAAGGTCTATTACACCTATTACGTTTTCTGGGCTGATATTTGTGGTTTCTGTAATTCCAGTAATCTTGACAGATCATGATGTTACTATTAAATTTAATCTCATTTAACCAAAATGGAAATAACTACAAAGATGAACCTCAAATATTGTTCAAAAATAAATTTTGCATGGTGCAAGTAGTTGCTGTAAGTGTCTCCAGATAACATACATTTCTGCAAGAAAACTTTTATGGAGTCATGACTCAAAATAAACCAACAAAACTGTTAAAAAGGTTATTTCATAGCTATATATTACAGTGTACTATTAAACCAAGCATAACCAATCCCTAATGTATATTTTAACATTGAAGTAATTGCTAACTTTCTAAAGAAATGTTATTAACCTAGAGGTATGTCATCTACCCAATGACCTTTGAACTTTATAAACTTGGAATAAGAACCACAAAGGGTGTGGGTAATATACTATACCCTATGTGACAGTGTTCATATTAAAGTACAAAGTAATATATTGAAAATAAATCCAATTGGGGTATTTGTCTTTACAGCCCATACCAGCTCTGGGTCGTACCTCAGTTTTATTTGAAAGGCTGAAAATATCAGCCTTGATAAAGAAACCCTTATTTTTTATGATAACCAAAAATACCATAGATCCAGACCAAAAAAAAAAAGTTATTGTAGGGAATATAGTCTTTTCCAATATTGACAATTTCGCTTTTATGCCCCTCCTGGAAAATGAGGACACAAATATTGAAACCATCATGCCAATTATCGAGCAGGTTTGGCATTATATCTCGGATTATTAATTGCCAAAGGGCAAGTTAGGCATTGTACACAAACCATCTAGAAAAGTCTAGAAGGGGTGCAGTGAGTAATGAATGTGTTACGCCACCAATATCATGAATGGAGAAAATAAATTAGACCAACCAATTGTATGTGAAATATTTGACTGGAGTGTCTGTCAAACAGAAACGTAAATTATACAACTTGTTTCAATTCTGACTTGGTTGTTGTAATTTTTTGTTTGATTGATGATAGGGCCGGTGGTTAGAGCTATTAGAGGGTTTTTCGAATTAGGGTTTAGGGTTGGTTTACTTAGCCACATAAATGAAAAATATTTTTCTGGTAGGCCTATGTTTTCGTATTACATGATGCAAATGAATATGAGCATTTCGGCTACCTTGATGAATTTAAGAGGGTACTAGTCGCGGTGAGAGGGGGGTGGGGGGGGGTGGGGGCACCCCGGGAAAATGTTCTAATCTAGGAAGGCGGACGATACATCCAACGCGATTTGGGGGCAACCCTGTATCTTGACCAAACTACAATATAACTTTTTACATAATCTGACATCATCAAATGTCACATATCAAAATGAAACGACGCCTATTATAAAACGTATAAACAATACGTTTGTGTTTGGCCATCACCATCAATTCTCTTATTGTGGTTTGTTCGTATAAAACATTACACCTTACGGGTATTGCTATACAATATTTAAAAACTTAGCATGGAACAAATGGAGATAGTGAGAAACATATAGCGGAAATCTCAGTTATTTATATCACTTGGGAATTAAAATTTCTCACTATTCCCTACAATCACTTCCAGGACATTATAATAAAAAATTGTTAAAAAATGCACCCGCCCTTGCTCCCCTGTATCTACGGCCCCGTGTTAAATACACACTATAGATAATCCCAAATCCTAAGACCATCATATTGCATAGCTTGAATAATAGCTGAAAAAAAGCCTGTGTCGAGTTCTGCTCAAACGGTCAATCGTGAATGTTCCACCAGTATTACAGAAACTGTTGAGGCACACTAATATTCAGCAACTCATGGCGAATAAAGTGTGCTATAATTTGAATTTTCTGGAAATTGGATTTTGTCCTTTCACTGCATTTTCGCATCTGACTGAAAGCAATTTCTGTTCCGAAGATTTGTTATTACTTTCAATATGACCTTCAAAAGACGAACGCGCGAAAAAGACATAAATTGCTAGTGGCGAGGCAAGCCTCTGAGACATGGGGGTACTTATTTGCGGCAGATTGACTGGGGAACAGGTTGAGATTAAAATGCTGCACCTCTCTGGAATCCTTACATGAAGCGTCTAAGAGGGTTTTCTCCCGGGAACATTTTAAAAAATTAGAATTGTTAAGGTACATTTTGGCACATATTTATATTTTTATATTTGTTAGAAATAAAGTCGGGGTAAAAACGGGGGAACGAACCAATTTTCTTTGGGAAAATGCCCTGTACCCACACTGCCGCCGCCATTCCACTTCCATATGGAATCATATAATAGATTTTTTTTTGATTGATCGAATATCTGCAAACATTCCGTGGTGTTAATATATGAATTGATTGAAAGTATATAGACCTTTATGTATATCTGACAATCTTTAACAGATATTCTAGTCTTATCTCATTCTTAACTTTGTTAATCAATAGATCGGTACGAAACTCTTCCATATAAGGAAATGCTCCATGAATATTATTCCTTATAAGGCTAGAGAAAATAAACAATAGTCTATATAAAGTTGACTAATATTTCATCAGGTATTTTTTTCTACATTTTTCTAAATCTGCCTATTTTTTATGAAAAATAAAAACTGACTCATTTTCAATGTTACACCACCCTGCTCTACAATTTCTAAATTTAGCTCAATAAATATAGGCTTAATAGACATTTTAGTAATAATAGATCCGGCACGTTTTGAGTTCTCTGGATGTTTTAAACTACATCTTTTATCTTGTAAATGATGATTTATTAACAAAATTGAATTACAAATCGTTCTCCTTTAATACCTGTTTCATATCATAGCAGATATTAAGCCAAGGGGGCAGGATAATAGCCTAAATAACAAGGATACGGTAAGAAAAATCAGGTAGGCCTAGCCTATCTCGTGTCCAGAATGTGGATATATAAAATTATGGCTCGAAATCAGTAGCCTATATACGAAATACAGTATCCACGTCATTGACAGTGTACATTAATTTGTACCACCCTCAAACTAAGACGTAAAAATGATATATACATGATATATATTTCAACCCCCGATACAAGATGTAAAGTGAATCATGTGACCCTACCATATCAAAAGACATGCGCAGTGGTGTCCGTGACATTGGGCGAGGTTTCTGCGTCATCGTAAAGATAAGTACGGTTCACAAATTGTCGGACATTTCTACAAAATTTGTCTGCCAAAATGAGCGACGAAGCGCCAGTTGTTTACGAAAATGATACCGCTAATGGAGCTAGCGATGGACCTAAACAGGAATTTGAATTATATATTAAGGTGAGGAGAATTTTTCTTGCCTTATTTCAACAGTACAAGGAGATTTTATGGCGGATTTAGCGATTCAGTACATTCAAGGAATCTGTGTCACCGAATGGCAACTTATTTAGGTAGATTTCACAGATCAATGCATTAGTTCTGAAACTAATAACTGTATGTCGACAACAGACTATCCGCTTTGTTATTCCATCTAAATCATTTACTAATTGTATCCTCTATTTAAACCGTTTGAAATGTGATATGTTTAGATCGAGGACATACGGCGCCATTTTACTGGGATAGTGACAAAGCAGGCAATCGAAAGTTATTTACATGTATTTGAGAAATTCACACTATGTTGCACACAGTGTTTATGTGTATGCATTCTAATTTCAATAAACCCATTATATTGATAAATAGTATTGCGTTAAAATGCCTATTTTAATATGCAGTTTACACTGTGTGTAAAATTTAAACCAACTTCATATTCGGCTTACCTCGCGACCTTGGGTATTCAAGCAGGACATCTTTAAAATAAGACATCTTTAAAATCAGACATCTTAAAATAAAATCCTGGTTGACAGTAGTCATATTATATAGTTCATTATGTGTGATTCATCTATCTGCACATTATGGCTTATAATATCTATTAATTATTTTGATTACTACTAATTAGTTCCAATACTTCAGCACATCAATTGCTGCTCCTGTTTTTATTAGGGTATATAAGCCATAAAAAGATACCACTTCTTGATTGGAGGCTGCTAACTAACTCAATAGATATTATTTACCATTTAACAGAATAATGATTATGGCTAATCCATGCTTAGTTTAGTCTTTATTGTCATATTGATTGATTTCAATAACTTTATTTCATTTAATTTCAGGCTTCAGCTATTGATAAGGAAACAAGAGGATCCTGTCCAATATGCCATCAGTGGTTCATGATTTCTTATTTAATGGCTGAAAACCAGGAAGGTGTCAATTTCAAAGTTTTCACAGTGCAAGCGGATTGTCCTCCTAAAAACTTCCTTGAAGAAGGCTGGAGTAAAAAATTCCCTGTGGTCAAGGCACGATCATGCTTCACAAAACTTGGAAAAGACATTTCAGGAATGATGTACGATACATTTGAAGAATTAGAAACATTCTTTGAAAGCATAAACCGAGATTGTCCAGAATTGAAACGTCATAATGCACCAAATGTTGGGGCCATGAAATGTATAGAAGATTTATACAATGTAAGTGTAATCTTATTTTTAAAGTCATAGAAATATAGACTGGTTTCAGTATTCATGAGGTGTGCATTCTTCACATGTGAAGTTTCTGTGCGTTTGGTAGTGGTAGAGAAGTATTTTCATTGGTACTAGTGCAGTCCTCCTTCATGTATATAACTGAATACCACCCAAAATTTTTTAGGTGTAAAGGAAACTTGTTATAAGACCTGCATAAATTATCTCCCTTCACCCTAATTCATTTTGTTCATTTCAGGCTTTTAATAAATTCTTGTCAGGCAAAAGTGAAAGCTTACTCATTACTGAATTGAAAAAATTAGAAGAATTTTTAGAATCACATGAATCCAAGTTTTTAGTAGATGATGTCCTGTCATTTTCTGACTGTCATTTGTTACCCAGATTACAGCACATCAGAGTTGCTGGCAAGGTAAGTCCAGTCATAAGACTTATTTATAAATAAGACAGCAGTAGTTCTTAGACACCTGACAATATTCAGCATTTATATTTGCCAAGTCTGCTAGGGGTATAAATACTATTATTTAGGTCACACATGGTATGTATTTAGACATTTCAATGTGTTGAGATATGGGTCTATAGACTATGGTGTCTGGGTCAGAAATTTTGAATTCATCCAATTTCTGCTCTCCAATTCATATCTTTGGCTGATAATATTCAGTAAACGATTTTTATTATTTTTTTTCTATTTAATGATAAGTTCACTTTTATGCTTTTAGGCTTATAAAGATTTTGATATTCCCAAAGAGTTCCCTCTTGTTTGGAAATACCTAGCAGATGCATATGAAGTACCAGCATTCAAATCGACCTTGCCATCAGACCAGGATATTATCTATGGGTATGAGAAGAAAGTGACCGGTGCTCCTGTGCGTGGAAAGGGACCTAAGCCTACCTTAGAGAAATTTACCTACACAACAACTGTGCCACAAGAGTACCTTGACAATGGAACAAATCATAATTCCCATGATGATATGGAATAGATTAGCTTCTTGTGACACTCTAGCTTATAAAAGATTTTATATAAATTGACTTTGCAATGAAAACACATCAAGTTTATTAACTAATACATGTAATTGTTGGGGGACCAAAAGAAAACTTTTTTCCTGCCGAAAAACATAATGTGATTTAATACCAATATGATTTAGGGGTAGCTGGAAGTCAATGTATTTTCTACCACAATGAAGGTTGTCTTGATTTGGACAATTTAGTGTGGAGGTCACTTGAGAAATTTGCATACACCAACCTGTTTTTAGTTGTTCTCCATGTTATGTTACATGTATTTCCATTGAGGAGTAATTTCCAACCAGAAAGTGTTTTTAATTTAGTGCAAAGCTGATGATTTTACTGCTTTTGTAACCTAATGCTGCAGTGGTGAAGAAAAATATTTGCAGTGACGTGGCACGAATCAACTGGCTTCCATGTGGATTACAAGATGAGGATTTTCTTTTCTAATATATTGTGGACCAAAGCTTTTCAGAGCATATCTTCATTATTTGGAGTATAATTTCGATTCGATTTTAATCTGCTTATTTTGAATATTTGAGGAGATGTCTTATTTGTTGTTCTGAAAAGAAAATTCTTGTATTTGTATCCTGTCCAGCAAGAATTATTTAGGATCAAAACTAGTATATGAGGTTATGATCGATATTTTTTTTGTCTTTGTTATATTATTTTTGAACAAATTTATGTGGTTGTAGGCGTTATAATTTTGTTGAATTAAAGAATTACTTTTAGATCAAAATAAGTCATGGGACTGAGATTCATGAACTTCTGAACCTTTGGCAACTAAAAATATTACAAAAATTGGCAAGAAAAATCTTCAAGATTTCAGTAGCCCCATTCCAAAAGAAAATACTAGATTTAGATTTCAACTGATTTTCTGTCAGAAATCCTGATCATTCCATTTTATATAAAAAAATCTAGTCCTGAAATAAATATTGCAGTTGATACTAAAACATCTGGAGTTATTTTGTACCACAGTCTCAGAAATTGTAATATTTCCAAAAGGTAATAAAATAATAATTTTGTTTATTAAAGATTATATTATTATATTTTGTACATTAGATTTCTTTTTTCTCTAACATCACTTCCACAAAGTCAAATAGATACCATTAAAATTGTTGGATCGTTCCTTGGACCTGCATTGATGTGTAAATATTTCAAACAAATAACCTGGCTCACAAATTTATGAGATGTTCTGTTCACAAATTAAGCAAGCAAAATAAACTTTCTTGGCCTGAACTGTTCTCATTTAGTAGTTTGGGTCATTATGCAGAATAAAATTACAGGGTTTGGGTAATATTTGAATAAGGAAAGTTAAAGAAATTTAATTGTTAGAGAATATTGAGATGTTTATAGAATTTGTATAATATTATGTATCTAAGATTATGTAGTATATTATTAGACCTAGATTTCTAGAATTATAAGCCAGGAGAATTCTTTTTAATTTTATGTTTTTGTTTTACCAAATTATGACATAGTTAATTTAATGAAGGATAATATAATATCAAGATTTGGCTCCTGCATTTATCATTGGAAATAAATATAATTCATATTTTGAAGTATGTGATCTCCTGTCAGCTATCAAGTGATGGCTAGGCCACATAAATATATAAAGATTTTCTTAACAAATGCATTCAGAGAATTCTATATGAAATATCATTGCTAAACTGTAAGAAAATGGCAACAATAGCTTCCTAAACCCGATGGCTATGTTTCACTTTTGGTTAAGGTTGGGTTGTTGGATAATGAATATGAGAGTGCCTTAATATAGCGCAACCAAGATGGCTGTTAAAACTGCACCAATATCTTTTCAATTCAAGCTGCTATGTTTTGAATGTCATGCGTTCACTTTTTTGATGGCTCAGTGGGTAACTACAAATAGAATACAAGTAAATTTCAGTAGCCAATCCCTTGGCTGTGCTTTAGACAAGCCACATACGAGTAGCTTTTATATTTGCTTGGATTGTATCAAGCTTGACACAAAACCATTGAATTTAAAGTGATCTAAGTTGGTGTAATGTAAATTCTTTGCTTCAACATTTTGCTTCATAATAACTTGATTAGAAACTAGTTATTGCCTGTTATTGTTTCTTTATAACTATACATGTATCTTCATGTAACCATTGAATAAACTCTGTTAAAACTTTCTAATTGCAATTTTATGGTCTCATTTCAATGCAGGAAGTCAAAGTGATTCTCTCTATTTTGAAGGTCCAAGATTCAATCTTGTCAGAGGTTGAAGTAATACCCTCGGGTTTTTCATCCCATTTTTTCCTTGTCAGTGATGAGAGGATAGAGATAAGAGATTCCTCAACAGTTGAAAATTAAAATTAGCTTTTTGTCTTTATACAACCACAAATATTTTGGGCGTATATTGTAATCACCCTGTCTGTCCGTCCATCAGTTCACATTTGGTTCGTGCTCGCTCTACAGGCGACAATTCTTTACAGATTCTTTTGATTTTTATTTTGTGTGTCAATGTCATTATGAAGATGATCCGATAATTTTTCCCTGAAATATCATGTCCAACTTAGCGTTTTCACTCTTTTAGCTATATTGTGCAATTTGTGCTTGCACTTCAAGCAACAATTCTTTACAGGTTCTTTTGATTTTTATATGCCCACATGTAATATGGACTTAAATTGTTTTCACCCTGTCTGTCAGTCTGTCTGTCAGTCTGTCCATTCACATTTGGCCTGAGAACACTACAGACTACATTTCTTGATGTATTCTTCTGATTTTTGTTATACGCCCACACGTAAGATGGGCGTATATTGTAATCACCCTGTCGGTCCATCCGTCCGTTCACATTTGGCTCGTGCTCACTCTACAGGCTACAGTTCTTTATGGATTCTTTTGATTTTTATTTTGTATGTCAATGTCATTATGAAGATGATCCCTATTGATTTTCGTGATGATCGGATAATTTTTCACCGAAATATCGTGTCTGACTTGACGTTTTTCTCTATTAGCTATATTGTGCAACTCGTGCTCACTCTACAGGCTACAATTGTTTACAGATTCTTTTGATTTTTATTTTGTATGTCAATGTCATTATGAAGATGATCCCTATCGATTTACGTGATGATCGGATAATATTTCACCGAAATATGGTGTCTGACTTGACGTTTCACTCTATTAGCTATATTGTGCAACCCTGTAGTCACTAAAGACTGTTTAATCATTTCTGACAGCTGCCAGTGGGCGTATGTTACCTTGCCTGGCAAGCTATCTTAAATATTTTGAATTTCGTCATAAGATCGATATTTGGGTAAATAATTGATTTAATGTTTTGCAGTGTGTTCAATATTCACAATTCTTCATCTTTCAGATACATGTATTCATTTTTATACAATCTACTGTCTTATTTGCAAGAATCAAGACATGCGTTAAAAACCGGCCATGATGCGATACAATAAAATTTGCTGAAAATTCTCTATAGACTAAACACAAACCGAATGTGAATGGACAACAGACAATGATTTGTGCTTCACAAGGCTATCTTTTTATTTTAATTTAGCTGGCTTGGAATTGGGGGGTTCAAATTCCCAACTTTTGGACCACTCTATTTCTAAGCTTTGATTATTGAAACTACAACAATATTGAAAGTATTCAAAAGTTACTCCCCTAGTTTTGAGATGTTCTACAACGAAATAGTTACTGCACTTCTCTAGTTATAGAGCAATGGACAAAATACTCAATACCTCTCCACTCAACAGAAGAATAATTATTTTTTGTACAAAATAATGTTTTTCAATATATACAAATGCATAGAATGATTAGTAACAGGAAATTAAAAAAATAATACATTAACAAATATCACAGTTTGTGTTGCATTAAACTGTCATGGTTTCATCATTTTCCTTTCTCTTTGAAGTAATCAGCTGAAAAATAAATACAAAGCTTGGATTAAGTCGAGGGTTTTGATATATTTAGGTCCTATTAAATAGAGCTTTACTTTTATGTTGCAGAAATAGTGCAGTTAATGCTGTTGACATGGTACAATTTACGCAATTTTCTTACATTGAGACCAGTGAAGGTATCAAGGTAGATAACTCCTATTTCTGATACAAAAATGCATCAAAATTTGTTGGCTTTTCAACAGTTATTAGATAATCTAACCATACCATACCAAACCAATCAACAAGAAATACCATGATCAGAACTAGTTTGGAAGAATGAAGGAGATCGAGTAACTCACACCACACCATCTAGGGCTGAGTTTCACTGCCATGTCATTAGACCCAACCTGATCTTTCGAAGAATCAACAACACAGAATCATCAAATTTGAACCGATCCAACTACCAACTACTATGACTACCAACAACTACCTAGTTTGCGATATCAGCATCCGCTGGAAGCAAACATTAACCTATCATCTACCTACCTACCTGTTGGCTTGGCAACGCGATAGAGGCGACAGTTTATGTCAGAATTTTATTAAATTTTGTGTGTACTAATTAGATTTTTGGTATGATTGACACAGATTGGTGACTGACCTTCTTATACTGAAAATGTATCAGGAAAGTGGGCGTATCTTGCTAGGCAACCATTTGTTAAATCACTTAATTGAAATTATTTGTGAGACTTTCACAATGTATAGGGCCTACTTGTGAACTTTTCAAGCATTTGGATGACATTTTGTTATATCTATAATTATATACATTTTTGTCTAGTATACCTGGTATTGTGAAGTATCGATACACAATCACTCGATATGATACTAGTATATATGATATGTTGTATAGTGATGTATGGATTTAGTGATATATATCGTGCCAGCAATGGGTAAAACACCTCAGTTACATTTATTTTGATCATTTCTTACCTAATTTTTCTACAGCTTCAACACAGACACTAGGATACATACTCTCTGTATAGGTAGCAACAATTAATAATGTTACAGTTCTCACTAATATTAAACCTCGGTCATCCTGAAAAAAATAAACTTTTCAGGTTTTATCTGTTTTACTAATTTCAAATTGTTACTAGTGTACATTTTGTGTGGATTCTGGGTAAGCCAAATTATTACTAGTGCTCAGTTTGTGTGGATTCGTGGGTTAGGCAATTGACCAATTCAATTTACATGCATATAAATTAATTGCAATTAATTAATTGTTGTAGTATCATTTGTATCATTTTTCAGAATTGGAAATTACGTAACTTTCTCAAAATCATGACTTCATTATTCATATCTGCATGATTGTGAGAATATTTAAGAGCTAGTTATGGCAGTAAAATACTCCTTCAAGTATGTAAGGCCAAACCAATTTATTTTCTTGTTTTACAGATTTTTCAGGCAAAAATAATACAGGCAGGTGGAAAAATAAAAAAAAGACCAAAGTTTGTGTGAAGGGCAGAAGAATAATAAAAAAAATAATAAATGTTTTTAATGATGTTTTTTTTTCTTATCAGGTATGAAGAAAGTTTTTTTATCCAGTGAAGCTGACTTTGTTTTCTTTCTGATTTCTGGAAAATCGAGTTTGGATGATCCATAAAACGAAGAAAAAAAAATTGGTCTGGCCTAAGGTATGTCTGTCTTCATTAAAGGAACCAAAGTTCAACTTTAAATTCTGAAAAATGATACAGATAACTAAAAGCTCTTTAACTGTACTCTAATTTTGGAAAATACAATCAACATATAAACAGACATACATCCCAAAAGTGTATCAGATCAGTATAAATAAAATTTAGTCTTGCTGATCTGGTCTACGTCTACTTACACATTTTCCATAAATTGAATTTTTATCTGCTCTCACACATTTGTATTGTCTATCATCAAAATATATTCCCTCTTCTCTAGTTTGTGGTGGATTTCTAAATGAATCTAATAATAGTTGTACTTGATCTGGATATAACTACAATTACAAATCTTCAGTCAAAGCATATATTTTTAGTGAAAGCAGTCATATATTTTCAGTGAAAGCATTCATACATTTTCAGTGAAAGCATTCATTAGCTTATATTTTCAGTGAAAGCATTCATTAGCTTGTATTTTCAGTGAAAGCATTCATTAGCTTATATTTTCAGTGAAAGCATTCATACATTTTCAGTGAAAGCATTCATTCATATATTTTCAGTGAAAGCATTCATTCATATATTTTCAGTGAAAGCATTCATTAGCTTATATTTTCAGTGAAAGCATTCATATCATTTTCAGTGAAAGCATTCATTCATACATTTTCAGTGAAAGCATTCATTAGCTTATATTTTCAGTGAAAGCATTCATTAGCTTGTATTTTCAGTGAAAGCATTCATTAGCTTATATTTTCAGTGAAAGCATTCATACGTATTTTCAGTGAAAGCATTCATTCATACATTTTCAGTGAAAGCATTCATTAGCTTATATTTTCAGTGAAAGCATTCATTAGCTTGTATTTTCAGTGAAAGCATTCATTAGCTTATATTTTCAGTGAAAGCATTCATACATTTTCAGTGAAAGCATTCATTCATATATTTTCAGTGAAAGCATTCATTCATATATTTTCAGTGAAAGCATTCATTAGCTTATATTTTCAGTGAAAGCATTCATATCTTTTCAGTGAAAGCATTCATTCATATATTTTCAGTGAAAGCATTCATTAGCTTATATTTCAGCACTTTCACCTTTGCTGATAAATAAATCTAACTTTTAGTAATTATTTGTGATTACAATTATCAGATTTAAAATATTAATGATAGTGTCAGAATGACTTTGTGCTTATTTTAGATTTATAAACTTGTGTAAGGAAATAAACACACTTTTTCTTTCCAAAAATTCTATCTGAATTTAGGCTGAATATTTTCTAATAATTATATGAGCCTATCAATAAGCTTATATACAAATACTGTTACTACCATTTTTGACATACAAATTTTCTGCACCATTTTGGGCTAAAAAATCTGGACAATTCAATACAATGCGCAATAAGGGGAACTTTGCCAGGACACCATCATTTCTCTAAAAACCTGATATAAGCTTATATCTATTTGTCTTTGTTACGTGACAGCACACACATTAAAAACAGTCATCAATATTTCAAAGTACCAGTATTTTATGATATTTACATAGCACTTACATGAAAACCAACAGAACTAGCTCTAATAGATAAATCTTTTCTTCTAATAATAGCACATTGTTGTACATTATCAGTTGATATCAAAGCATCATGTAATAAATTCTGTAGTTGATTCATTTTCACCGAATCCTGAAACAAAATCAAATGTTTTAGAGCTGAGTATGTTTTATAGTTCAGCAAAATTCATCCTGTTCAAAAGATTCCAGCAACAGTTGTTTATATGTAAGATTTATTTAAAGGCTTTAACCAAACAGCTTCATTATATCATGTAGACTTCACTAATGACATCATAATATCAGCAATCATGATATGAGAAAATATCAATAACACTCAATAGACTTATCTATAGTCATTTCTCAGGAGATACAGTGGTACAGGGAGGAGGGGGGCACATTCAAATTTCAAAATACAAGATTAACCGGTATCCAAAATGATGATTATTTCATTCCTCCATTTTGTGTCTTCCACCCTTTTCCTCTCATTCGCATACATATCAGAACATTTTGATGGTGTGAAAAGTTACTTAGTTTGTATGACTACCAGGATATGAGAAATAGAAAAGTATTAGTGTAAACTTACACTACATACAACAATTCAAATATTTAATAATGTTCATATTTCTGTTGGGCTAAACACAATAATGATAAAATACGCCAGCTCAACAAGATTCAAGTTAACTTCGGCATGTAAGCTTATATGAAAAGGCTGGGGCTATTCGAACCTAACAGTACAAAAATGGGCATTAAAAAACATATGGCCATCCCTTCCTAACCCTAACATAGTCACTTAATATCATTCTTGACAATTCAAATGGCTTCACGCTTTAAAAAACCCCAAAAACTAGTCTTATCTTTTCTGAACCGTTTATAGCAGCCAAAGAAGACAAGCACCATGACCTGCAAATAGCCAGTGCAATATGAAAAATATAAGAAATAACAAAAGAGGAGGCAGAATCGGGAGGTGGTATTTATCCCCGACACAAACTTTTTTGGCAAAACTGTACAATCATATAATCTTACCGGAACACCTTGAACTTGAAACTTGGCATTTTTTAATAAGCTTAGATCTGACATTTCTCAATTTTTGTTAGTCTTCTCCAAGTGAAAACTCAATTATCCTTATAAAGTACACAAATAATCCCTCACTATTGACAATACTTATATAGTGAAGCAAAGAAAACAATAATAATAAAATCAGATTATTTGGAAAGGTTATTAAAACACATAACAATGAACTATAGAACCTGTCTCATTAATAAACAGGATTATCGTGTTCAGGCAATATGCCAAAGTCATAAGAAACCAAGCAAATATCTTAACAGTTTATCAGGTGAAATTGAGGACTTGAGTTTTGTTTACTTATTGCAAATGAGATAACCAATAAGCTTATATAGGTTATATTGGCCTGGATTTATTTGTCAATATACATGACTTGTGTGGATTATCAGAAACTTACATCAAGAAACATGTCTACCTAGGACATACCACAAAAGTAAGTGGTTTACTAAATCATTCTGAAAATATGCCTTGAAGAACTTAAAGAATGGACTAAATAACTTTCTGTTGAAGCTTTTGGCAACCATAGAAGTCAACGGTGGAATCCATAGTTCTTTGTAACTATGAGAATCGTTGTGATTTTTTGCCCACCCTGTCTTGTTGATGGTTCTCTTTAGAAGAGTATAAATGACTTGTAAACATTTTATACACTCACAACCACCTTCAAGTGGTAGTCTGATTTTTTTTTAGCTAAAATTAATAAAAACTTAGCTAAAGCTTATACATCAAAATCTAGAGAAATGTTAATTTTAGAACATTTCAATGTAATTTTTAAGAGCATTTACTGTCACTTCACTTTTTAGAACATTTTGCTGTCACCTTTTAGAACATTTTACTGTACTCTTACTGTCAATGTTTTTTGGTTGCTGTTGGATATGTATGAATTTTAGCAAAATATAAGCCAAACTGTATATTGAATAGTTGGTAAAAAGCTATATATATTTAAAGTAAAAAAAACAGGAAAATCAGTATGTATACTAATATTCACTGTTAGGTTAATCAGGACTTAGGCTAAAATTTTGACTGGACCAGGGGACGTTTCATTAAACTTACGATCATTCTTACGCATTTTTCATCTTTAAGTTTACAGTTACCAAAATTTCACGCATGTAGTTCACAACATTGTTTTCATCAATAAACAGAGGGAGCCGCGCGTGGAAATCGAAAAAGAGCAGGCTAATGCCACTGTCCACTGTCCAGGCTAAATTTCCCTCATAATACCCTGAAGGAAGGCCCTAATTATTAAGTTAATCATACTTCATTTCATATTTCCTCATCATGTTCCAGATTTCCTTTTTTTTTAATGTCCTTTCAAGCAAGAAGTTAAGCCATTTATTCAATAAATTTTTTCATGTATCATAATAAGTTCTGTAATTCTAAGGGCCTACCTTTTATTACCATAAATTTACAAAAAAAAAAAAATATCTCATCTGTGTTTGTTGACAGTATGATAATAGGCTGGATATTCAAGTCTACATTGTTTACCAGAGTTATCTTTCCTTAAAGCCGTTGCTAGGGATATATTATATTTTCTCTTTTGTTCCCTATTTATCTGTGATTTATTATCAGTATGATAGCTTTTAAAATCCATTAGAATAATGAAACGAGCCGAGAAATACTTTCACTTATCGTAAATCTGACAAGATATAGAAAACAACCGATTAAAACTGTTACTATGTGACGTCATTTTATATACAACATGGCGTCCAAATGAAAGCAGTTTTTGGAATATCGCAGGTTCCCGAGTGTTTCGTTCAAATAATTCGTGAAGATGACATCTCTATTGTGTGTCAGGCACCCTGGTGGAAGTGTTAAAGTTCACGATGAAAATTTAGCTAATGACATCAAGGAGTCAACTGATAATCGACATCAATTACTGGTTTGTTTATTGTTGGAAAAATCGATTTTTAAAAGGGATTTTGAATAACACTGCTGTTAGAATTAGAATGACTTTGCATTGATGAATGTTTACTTTTCATGCAAATCAAGATGGAATAGAAACTTTTCCCCACCATGGCTCCCAGAAATTTTATCAACATAGATATCCCAAATGAAATAAAGACAGTAGGCCTATATAAGCTTAGACATAGAATAGATTGATCATCATATAGATGATAGAATAAGAAGATATGAAATACTATGATAATCATAAATAAATTTAATATAATAATATAATAAATTGTATAAATTACATTCTTTATATATATACATCTTTATTCAATATTTTATCATCTTTATTTCAATATTTTATCATCTTTATTTCAATATTTTATCATCTTTATTTCAATATTTTATCATCTTTATTTCAATATTTTATCATCTTTATTTCAATATTTTATCATCTTTATTTCAATATTTTTTGTTCATGAGTTAACTCAAAGTAGCAGACGAGTTAACTCACTTTTGACTTTTTGTGACGAATTGATGAGTTGACATACATTAGACAAATTG
Organism: Lottia gigantea; assembly: GCF_000327385.1. Lineage (NCBI taxonomy): Eukaryota > Metazoa > Mollusca > Gastropoda > Lottiidae > Lottia > Lottia gigantea. Next base: position 2,304,695 of record NW_008708846.1, read on the forward strand.
ACCAATCACAATGCTTATATTCTTATCAAACAAAGCAATGACATTTTAAGATCTACAATACTATTTTGAGGGTGATGTTGTAATTTAATGTTATTTTTTTCTTATTTTCTAGTATTCAGCCATGTTAGAAAGACAAGCTTCCAAAACTAAATCAGCAGGTGGTTCCAGAAGGTCATCATCTGTTAGAAGTCGTTCACAGAGTGGTGTTGATTCCAATAACCTTCTAAATCACACATTAAAAATACAAGATTGGTTAAATGAGAAAACAGTCAAAGATCTGCAGGTGAGTTAGATCAAGGCGTACCAGTACTTTACATTGCATTTTATTAGGGTTTTTTTTTTTAGCATTTTTGCTTTATAAGCCCATATGATTTATGAATAACCTTGAAGTTCACAATTTTGGACGATTACTCAATGGTTCACAATACAGATACAGACAAATCTTCACAAGTTAGGGGTGGGTAGAGTAATAGTTGGCCTTCAGAGATTGAAAAAGAAAGTGTAAGCTCATTTATGATTTGTTCTACATGTATTTGCAATTCAGACAGTCCTAATTGGTCCAACGGTGTTTTGAAACATTGTGACGAGTTTCCCCATCGTACCTAGGCACTAATGGCATGGCATGTTTCTTTTTTTATTAACTAGAAAGTCATAAATTCTGTCTACTATGCTACTAATTTTTTTAAACCTCAGCTTATGCATGTTTATATTTCAGGAAAAAGCTGATGTAGAATCTAGATCAGTAAGAAAACTCTATACACCTTTGTTAGATACAGAAGAGACTTTTGTCAAGGTAATGTTTGTTTAAATACAAAAAAAAAGTTTCTAAAGTAATGTATGAGTGAAAAATGTTTTCTGTTTTTTCAATGGATGTTTTTCTAACGGTAGAAAATGCCATTGTTCCAAAGAAAAACCTCAGAAATTTTTGAATATGATATACATGCAGGTAAAATTTGTGGCATATTAGTCCACTATAATTTGGATCATTGTCACAATCTGCTTCCTAGTTGGGTAAAATACAATACAAGAACTGGGTTGGGCATTGAGAAAGTTGCTCAATACAATAGTCTCTTTTTATCCTGGTGTAGCATTGAAATGATACCTCCTGTAGGCACTTACTTGGAAAAAAAAAATTGTATTGCTTAGTGCACGCTGAAGATTCTTTGAAATCTGCACACTGAATGGTGCTGCATATTTTCATTACAACCTGGAGCAGGAAATTACAACCTTCAACACAATTTCCTTCATTTTCTTCATTTCATGTAGGATGTCGATGATTTTATCAGTCATAAAAAGATGTTAGATTTAAGAAAAAAAGAAATGTTACATAAACAGTGGACAGAAAGAGTCTATGAACCATTACGACATAAAATTGTTCAAGTTATGGAAGGCCATGATTTTATGGATGCTGATAGAAGGAAGAGAGAAATGCACAAACAATATCTGGAATTTGTAAATAAAAAGGTATGAAATATTATTTTTTCCATTTCAATTTCCATTTATAGCTTTAGATATCAATCTGAATTCTCATAGTCAGTAGGCTAATGTATGAAAAAGATTTGGCAAAGACATATGGAAATCCAAAAGGGTAAGGCTATTGGAAGAGTGTTCCAAAGACTATTTACATGTTTATTCAAGGCTTAAGTCAACCCCAAAAATGGCTAACCATGGACTTTGGTATTTTTTAGTGATTTGTTTACTTTTTTTTTTATCCAGGGTCATGTGTTTTTAGATACAATAGACTCTAAGATTTATTATGCACAAGCTTTAAATGGACATAGACCAGCACCATTAATGGTAAGTCAAGTCATTTTACATTTCCGTACGTTTTTACATAGGAACTATTTCATGGCGACTCAGATCTTTTATTTTGATCTCTTCTATTCAAATTTGATTTTGTGCTTTATAAGCTTACTTGGTTTTGGTTTTTTCAATGCAAAAGATTACACTCAATATAAGTAAAGATTACAGTAAGAGTGTGTTCACACTGCCACTTTGTATCACTATATTTTTTCATGACACTCAAATAAAACTTCAAGGAATTCTAAATGAAGAATATTTATTCTGTAGATTGAAACAAAACCATTACGAGATCCCCTTACTTCACAAAGTCGTTCTAGAACAGAAGAAGAACGAACTATATTAAGATGTACAACTGGTGTCCGATATACTGATAATGATATCAAACAAGTTCAGCTTCCAGCATTACCCATGGCACCTCTTGGTCGTCATGGTACCAATAGTCATACTTGGTTAGAAATGCCATTAAGAGATATTGAAAGTCAACCTAGAAAATCTAGCCAGTAAGTATTAAAAGCCTAAAGATTTCTGTACTCACTATCTGTATATCGCTATATGCACCATATATATTATTTATAATTTGTGGCATAATAAAAATCTTCAGGGATTTCAGTTAATTTTCCAAATAAATGCACTTTCTATTTATGTACACAAAATATTCCAAAATGATGTCTTGACTTTTGCTAGTTTTGTTTCACTTGCACTGTTTCTTGCACATTTATTAGGAGACCATTAAAAAAGAAGGCCAAGTGGTAAGTTTATATAGATGAATCAGTTAGAGAATTAATATTATAACTTTTTTTCCTGTTAGACATTTTACATTAAAATTAAATTAAAAAATTCGGAATCTTTTTTTGTCGATTTGCCTTTGGAAGCAATATTTTTAATCTGTTTTTTTTTTTTTTTTTAGAATTAGTTATTTTCTTGCATTTTTTTTTTCTTCAAGTTTTATTTTCATAATTCAGTTAAAACTTGATTTAGTTACAGTGGTCATTTGAGATAGCTTAGTTTGATAAATGCATTTATAAAATGATCTTTTAAGATGATAACAAATATAAAGTTTTTTTTTTTATTAATTATTGTGGATGGAGTCTCATCATCACACTACAACATGAATGCACAGAGTTGATGGTCATTCTGCTAGTTTGGTTTATATTATGATTAGATGGGTTCGCTTACTTGTATGAATAGAAAGTAGAGGGGTTCTAATGACTTTGAAAAATATAAGCTTTTCTCACATGTCCCAGTCCTAATTCTGCTTTAATCAATCAAATTTCTGCCCTTCCCAGAGCTGGCATTTTATGAGAGTGAAGGAATTTGATTGGTTAAAGCAGAGTTAGGTCAAAAGATTAATTTGACTTATGTTTAAGAGGCCAGTCGTTAGACCGTAACTGAAGTCGCTATGTTGAAAATGAAAGCTAATATAAAATGTATTGCACATTTTTTCAGGTTGCGAATGAGAAGTGAGAAGAATTCTTCTAAACTGGATTATGATGCTTGGTTTAAAATTCCTGCAGATGAAAAAGCAGCTGAAATAGAACTGGCTTTACAGAAGAAAAAAATGTTTACTGAAAAACCGCCATATGGAATTCGACCTTTAACCCCAGCTCATATAAGAGAAGAGAGATTAGCTCAAAGTAATAATCTTGTTACAGTTTGAAGACATCAAAGAAAATAGGGAGATCAGTTAAAAAAATATTTCACTTTCATTTCAATTTATGTTCTATTCTTCAAAGATCCTTCTACAGTTTATCAAGATGGGTTTTCTATGTCTGATAAAGTGGTATATTACTCAATCATGATTTATATATTTATTATTCAGAGCTCTGCTAAGCTAGTATTTTTCTAAATTCAAAATTTCAAGAATAATTCTAGTTAATACATGATCACCTTTTTCAGGGCATAGTAAATGCTCATTTATATGCTGAAGATGAACAGTTGATGTAATGTTTTTATTAAAAACATCAATTAAACATATATAAATTTTAAAACTTTTAAACCTCAGTTTACTGATTATGTGGTATTGTAGTTAAAATGGAGCTACCAAATTAGAGACTTACATGAGAAAAAAAAGTAAAAAATAAATCTGAGCTCTGAGTATCTCAACTTTATTATGGTAGACTGGTATTTTACTATACAATTAATCCATTAGGTCCATTTAGGATTTTACATCTTCCAAATGCAATTTTAAAAGGGAAAGCTAGTAATTTGGATAAATATATAGTAATGGAAAAAATTATCCATTTCTTTCTGAAGATAAGTTTCTAGTTCTTTAATTTTACTTTTGTTACTGTTTGAATATGTATTTTTAACACATCATGTGATATTTAGATTTTATTTTTTCTCACCTGCTACCAATGTTTTCGCCAATATGTTGTTTTGGTTGTCTTGTTTTTTATTGCGGTTTGGATCGTTAGTACTTGGTTTATTTATATATATTAGTATTAAATAAAATTTCATGTCCGTTGAAGTCAATTGCCTCAGCACATTGTGATACTTAGAATGCATTTATATTATATGATGAGGGTATCTCTTTCTATCTACTGCACTATTAGCTCTAACGAATTGGATTTTTCATTTGAGTTCTATTTTAACTTATTTTATATTTTTGAATATTTGAAATTAAAGGAGTGTTCCGCTTTTTTGTAAAAAAGTTTTCCTTATCAAAAACAACGTGCATTGTATCTTCTTGATCAAACTGAATTTGTTTTAAAATTGTAAGTTAAAAACTGAGAGTACTAATTGTTAATTAAGCAGTATTGGTGGTTGGCTTTATAATGGCTCAATTTTATTTGTTTTAATAGGGTTAATTAAAAACTGAGAGTACTAATTGTTAATTAAGCAGTATTGGTGGTTGGCTTTATAATGGTTCAATTTTATTTGTTTTAATAGGGTTAATTAAAAACTGAGAGTACTAATTGTTAATTAAGCAGTATTGGTGGTTGGCTTTATAATGGCTCAATTTTATTTGTTTTAAGAGGGTTAATTAAAAACTGAGAGTACTAATTGTTAATTAAGCAGTATTGGTGGTTGGCTTTATAATGGCTCAATTTTATTTGTTGAAACTTTTAGAATACATAGGAGACATATTTCTCTACAATTAAGCGTTTATTTTATTTAAACCAGTACAGCTTCTAAAATGCATAACCTTACGTAAAATTTGGCGTTTAAAACTTAACCGCTGGATTGGACCAGGAATAGTCTGTGTAAACAATGTATTTAGTTTTATTGCAAATTTGAGCAAAGATTTTTTTTTGACCTACAAATCTTCCTATATTCTTACCTCAATAAATCTATTTTAAGTAAATCTTCTTATTGTCATTATCAGTAAATCTTCCTATATTTCTTACCTCAGTAAATTTATTCTTAGTAAATCTTCTTATTGTCACTACCAGTACCTCTTCATATTTTCTAAAATCAGTAAATCTACTTTCAATAAATCTATTTTCAGTAAATCTATTTTCAGTAAATCTATTTTCAGTAAATTTTACTTATTTTCTAAAATCAGTAAATCTATTTTCAGTAAATTTTACTTATTTTCTAAAATCAGTAAATCTATTTTCAGTAAATCTTACAATTTTCTAAAATCATTAAATCTGTTTTCAGTAAATTTTACTTATTTTCTAAAATCAGTAAATCTGTTTTCAGTAAATCTTACAATTTTCTAAAATCATTAAATCTATTTTCAGGAAAAATCCTTATATAACTGTCATTTTTGCAATCATCAGTAAATCTATTCAATCTTCCTATCTATTATCTATTTTCAGTAAATCTTCCTTTCTTCAGAAATCCTATTTTTAGCAAATCTTCTTAAAAAATTTCAATATTCCTCACTATCACTTTGTGTGCCTTTTTCTTGTAGTAATTACTTGGCTATGTAAACAACGATATATATCTACTCACTAATAGAGTTAGCTATCTAAATAATAACCCTACAATATGGACAACTATGTATATTTTGTTACTAATTATGAAAGATTCAAATTTGTTAAGAATTACATCACTACACCGGTATTGAAAGTAGAATATTATTAAAGCATCTACAATTGTAAACTAGTTTTGATCTCCTGAAACTGTCTGCAGGTAATTCAATTGAAACTGATTTTCTAGTCTGTTCCTGATTGACCCCTTCATGTTATACTTTGTTGAAATCAGGCAAACTGATTTTTTAAATTGGTATATTTATCATTCAGATGGAATAAACAAGGTAGAATATCTAAGCCACCTTGGCAAATTTGCAATCAATGCATAGCCTACTTGTTCCGATTGGATGTCCAGCAATTTTTAGAACAAATTGATGGTGAAATAGTCCAGTATTTTCCCTTATAGAACTAGCTGATGGTGAAACAACCCAGTAATTTCCCCATATAAAGCTAGCCAATGGTAAATCAAGCCAGTAATTTCCCCTTTTAAAACTAGCCGATGGTAAATCAAGCCAGTAATTTCCCTTATAAAACTAGCCATGGTAAAACAAGCCAGTAATTTCCCTTATAAAACTAGCCAATGGTAAAACAAGCCAGTAGTTTCTCCCTATAAAACTAGCCGATGGTAAAACAAGCCAGTAATATCTCCCTATAAAACTAGCCGATGGTGAAACAATCCAGTATTTTCCCCTTACATAACAAGCGAATTTTTCCTTTTAGAGAATATAGCTGGTGGTGAAACAGTCCAGTTAATTTCTCTTATTAGACTAGCTAATGGTTGAAGTTGTCCAGCCAGCTATTTCTCCTTATCAAATTGGCTAATGATGAAACTGTCCAGAAATGAGTCAATTTCCCCTTATAAAAAGCTGATGGTAGGCTGTCAAACGTTCCCCCTTATTAAACTAGATGATAATGAAACTGTCTAGAAATGTTCCCTTTTAACTTTTATATAAAACTAGATGATGAAGCTCTCCTCATTACAGAAAAAGACATTGTGCCCAAATGAAAAAAAAAATTCTGAACAAAATTTACCTAACATACAATACTTGCTTGTATGAAAGCCAATGTCTATTTTTCAAGGATTTACACAGTTGTGGTCTGTAGTGGTATTATCTTTTCATGAAAACTAAAGACGGCGTTGTTTTATTAAGGGGGAAATAACTCATGCTATTATTAGTGGCATTGTCAAGAAATAAATGTAAAACTATGACGAAGTTTCGTGTTTAGTTGAAAAATTAATTGAAAGTTCACGAACAGATGGAGAAATGAGTACAAATACTGTCCAAGAAGCCAAAGAAGATGGCGAACTTTCTGATGACGATATTTCTTTTGATGAAGTTTTATTTTTCAGTCAAACACTCCACGATGACAGTGCCAGAAACATAACAGGGAACATCCAACGGCAACAGGAACAGGCTGTCCAAGAAACTATTGGAAATGTAAATAATATGCATAAAGAGATCAATAGAGGGCCTTACCATAACAGAAATAGAGGTCCACGTAACAAGAAATTTAAACCTGGACAGAACCTTCATCGCCAAAATGCCAATCAAAAATCTTTTAGTAGACCTAACATCAGTCCAAGAAACAACCTCTCACAATTTCGACAAAATAGCAATACCACCTGGCAACCGAACAGGAACTTCTATCAAATGGGTCCACAGCAAACACCAAGTTCAAGATGTATCCTTTGTCAAAGTAGAAATGCAAACATATTTTAATGATCACAGTTAACATGACCCATTTGTTCCAAACTTAAAACACGTTTGGTTTAATATTTCTGTTTTCAGTTCATGAATTGATATTTTGATATTTAGTATTGTTTTGAAATTTGTTTTATTTTCATTTACAATCTAACTAGGTCCTTTTTCAGGCCAGGGGTAATCGTAATCTGTAATTGTAATATCAAAAAATAATTTTCAAGTAGGCCTTTTCAGATGTTTAAATATAATCTATAAGCTTATCAAATTTTTTCAGTTTCAAGTTATAGTCTTGTAATTGTTACCCTAGTCATGATTACTTTGAGATTACTCTTTCAATTGTTTTGTATTTGATTTAGTGCGTAAGCTTCTAGTAAATAAGCATTCTTATTGAATTTATCAACAACAAAAAATTGAAGATGTATATAAATTATTTGTTCAGCCTATCACTGAGTGCGTGGTCTATTCCAAAAAGTGAAAAAAAAGGAAATTTGAAAACCTTCACATCTAAATGCTAAGATCGAATACTTTTTTGTATCTAGAATAAGCTTATAGAATTTAACTTTCCATGGTATTAGATTAGTCTAATTAAGTGATTGAGTAGCCTACCTGCTTTTTATTCCTTAAATCACTCAGTTGGATGGATGAAAGGCAAATTTTCTTCAAATGCTGCAAAAATGAAGAAACCCAGCGAAGAAAACTTTGAAGATTTGTTAATGCAACATAAAAAGATTCAGGAACAAATTGCTTTGCTTGAAGAAGAAGAAGAAGATGAGCCACTTGTTACTAAAGTGGAAGATGATGCTACAGATGTAGAAATAGTTAAAGTTGAAAGGCCAAATTCAGAAAATAATCAGAACATTGCACCAAAAGCTCTGACAAAAAAGGTGAGTACTTGTAATTCTAATCATGCATCTATGTTAATTAAAGATATGTTACCTTATTTTTGATAAATTGGTGTTTCTATTATCATTATGTTCTTATTGCATATGATTATAAATCATAAATGTCCATGTATGTGCAGTATGGATAAACAAAAAAAAGACTTTTTGACCTTTCTTGATCGGTTACTTATTGAATTCTGCTGATGATTCTCTTCTAATTTAGCTAATTATGAATTGATTATGGACATGTGAGACAAACTGGTATTTTTCCAAGTCATTAAAACACCTCTACTTTCTATTCATATAAGTATTAGCATTTTCATTTTCATAAATGAAAATAAGGGAACTCATCTTTAATTATGCTTATTCCTGATGACAACGGGCAAGGTATTTGAAATTCTTCAACTAGTCTCTTGCAGTCAGTTATACAGGTTGGAAGAGCTGACGTGAAAAAAGTGTTTGATGGGAAAATAAACTTCGGACCTTTAATCTCATTTCATTTTCTTTTTGGTAATTTTGATTTGATTGATTTGATTGATTTTCGTTATATTAAGGATGATGATGATGATGATGATGACGTTAATTTAGCTGAATTGAGAAGATTGGCTTTAGCTGCAACATCTAAGACATTGACATCTACCAATAAACTGCAAACAACTCCATCTGATCTTGGTGCCCAACGCCAGCGTCAAGTTAGTGGTCAGAGCAAGAAGAAACCATCACCAAAAGTCTTGAAAAATAACACTTTCAAGCGAATGGCGTCTGTTGAGAAAAAAAGGAGATCTCTAGAGGGTAGGCTTAATATCTTTTAAAGCTCAGAAATTTTCTAAGAATTTCATTTGTGTTTTTTCCCTCTGAATTTTCATAATATGTGTTCTTTAAAATAAGCACAGCTTGCACAGATTTTGGTAGTCTGTAAAAAAAAAAAGCGGGATATATGTATCTAATCTTAGGTAAGTGAGATCTAAATAGTTTCTTTTAAATTGTGTTTTAGATAGAGAAAATTTTGTTACGCAGAGAACACCAGTGAATTCCGCTAGAAGACATCGACATTTTTCAGAAAGAAAGAGATCTGATATGGAGAGTGAAAAAAGAAAACGACAAGAATCGGAAAATCAGAAACGAGAAATCCAAAAAATTTTAACACTAGATGACCCGAATGAACAATGTCAAAGATTTTTGAAGTTATTAAATCATAAAAGAGATTCATCAAAGCCTGATGCTTTTGATATTCTAACCAACGAAACTATTGTAAGTTATTGTTATTTTTATACACCCACATCCGTCTACAATTGCTTGTTAACACTCGAGAAGGCACAATTCTTGATGGAATTTGACAAAACTTGGTGTGAGTGAGTGAGTTATTGCCCTATTTTTGAAAATATGATTAATTTCTTGCTTGTAAACACTCTAAATGGCACAATTCTTGACATATTTTGACGAGATTTGAAGAAATTTTGTATTATTAAACAAGGATGAACCCTAATGAAAATCAAAAAATGTTTTATAGGAGTTATGCACCTTGTGCTTGAAAACGCTTAATGTAACTTTTAGATCTTAAACACTAAAAGACAAATCTTGCCGGATTTCAACAAAACTGTAATATTGTTCAATATCACCCCAAAAAGTTCAAAAGAAGTGAAGGTTTAATATTGCATACTGGCGATTGTTACTGTACTGCCAAATATTTTTTTGTCAAAAACAAAGCTTCCAGTGGGCGTATATTACCTTGCCTGGCAAGCTATCTTTATAAATATTCAGAAGTCAATTTTAGTTTAAAAGATATGTTGGAAGGAGTAATCTTTTTCATGAACCTCATTTGTTTAACAGGGTCTGATTTTCAAAATGTTTTTCACCAAAACGGTTAAGTTTTTACCAAAACATTCAGTTTTCACCAAAACATTCAGTTTTCATCAAAACATTCAGTTTTCACCAAAACATTCAGTTTTCACCAGAATATATATTCAGTTTTCACTAGAATATATATTCAGTTTTCACTAGAATATTTACTCAGTTTTCACTAGAATATTTACTCAGTTTTCACTAGAATATTTATTCAGTTTTCACTAGAATATTTACTCAGTTTTCACTAGAATATTTATTCAGTTTTCACTAGAATATATATTCAGTTGTCACTAGAATATTTACTTAGTTTTCACTAGAATATTTACTCAGTTTTCACTAGAATATTTACTCAGTTTTCACCAAAACATTCAGTTTTCACTAAAATACTCATTTTTCAATCACACTTTCATCAGAAAGAATTCTTTTTCAAACCCCTGCAGTCATAATCAATAACATGGCATAATGTCTTAAGGTAAATATTTCGTGCAATTAAGGGTGCAAGTCACTGTTGTTCATTACTTATTGGTATTTTGAAGACCTAAATGTTTTGAAGAAATAGTTTTGATTTCATTTTCAGAATTATGGTTTGCCAATGAAGAAGAACTTGAAGTCTAATCGTAAGAATGATGTACCATTACAAGATAATTATGAAGAAGTAGAAATGGATATTGATAGTAATCCTAATTCTCCCATTACAACTGGTGCGTCTCAATTTTGAGATTTTTTGTAAATGACTCCACAAAACTGTCGGTTGCTATATATTGATAATGTTTCATTTTGACTCTTTACAGTTCCTAGTTTTATACTAATTGTCAGATGTAAGATTGCTGGAAAAAATCTTATCTTTTTATCTTGAATTTCTGTGTTTGATCTTTTTCTCATTTCTTATATATATCAAATTAATTGAAAATTGAAAATAATGTGAAGTACTAAAATGTTTTATTTGTATACAGACATATTTTTTGATTTACCTTTGATAAAGTGACATGTTTGTTTGTTTTAAAAATGATCAGGGTATATGAAATTCTGATAATTAAGATAATTTTTTTTCATTTATGACCAAAAATGCTGCCACCTTTCAGTGCTAGTCTAATGTATGATTTCAGGTGCTGCTAATCTAATAGAAGAATTCCATGATGCTGACTATCAGAGTGCAATGCAGCCAGTTCCTTTAATGGCAAGATTTGTCATGATCAGTTTTATGCTGTTCATGAATTATTTACACAAATTTATTTATTTATTGCAATACTTCGATGTATTTTGTTTATCCTGCAAGCGCCTACTCTCACAAATAAAAATCCCCCCAAAAAACCGAAAATGTTTGATACAATGCCAATTCTGTCAGATTGTTTGTAGCAAGTGGGGTCTACCACAGAAAAAATACGAAACAAAACATCAAATTGTTAGCCAAAAGGAATGACAGAATATAAATCACACATTATTCCTGTTTTAAATGATCTACATTGGCTTCGTGTTTGTGAAAGGATCAATTTCAAAATTTAATCGCTGACGTATAAGACCGTCAACAAAACTTCCCCATGCTATCTTCAAAATCTACTGTCATTATATAAGCCTAAACGTTCATTAAGATCTGAAGGCAAAATGTTGCTTGAGTTTTCTTCTTACAACCTGAAAAAATTTGGCTCCAGAACGTGCATCAGTTATTTGGAATAAATTACTGAAATCAATTCGACAATGTGAATCTGTGTCTGCATTTAAATGTAAAGTGAAAACTTGGTTGTTTGGTTCCTAATCATTAACTCACCAATGGAGATCACTGGAGTGGGCCTTGAGAAATTCCACGAGGATTTAATTGCTGCGCAATATGAATATCGTCATTATTATTATTATTATTATTTTAAAAAGGTTAATTAATTTCTCATCGTTAATATTTTTTCATTTCAATTTCCAGAGTATAGAATTTCCAGAAGATTATTATTCAAGTGTTAACTCAGAACAGCAAAACAATGGAGCTACCTGGGTACAAGATCCTGTATATAACACCAACTCAGTGTATCCAGGGCTTCAACAAACCACATCTTTGATTCAGTCTACATCTCTGATTGATGGTGTTCCTCTAATGATTGACCCCCCTCCCCCACCACCAGATGTACCTCCAGAACCTGAAGAAGAACCCAGGCCACCACTTCCTCCTCTAGAAGATGATGATGAAGAAACAGCATTAATGAGAGAACAACTTCTTAAGTCTTTGATGGAGAAAAGGAAGGAAAAAGAAATGGTAAGCATTTTCTTAAAGGAATTTTATGGATTCATCCTATTTTGCACGAATTCTGTTGTTTAGATATAAATGACACCAGGTAAGCCCACTAATGAATATATACTCATTTTGGCCAAGTTTGAAAACATGAATTTTTGGACATCCTTAGAGGTAGTATTCTCTAGAGACAGTTGCTATAGCAACAAGATAGCTTGTTTTAAGGCCAATGATGAAAAAAAAAAAGAAAGGAACAACTATATTTTACAAGGTGACAACATCACAGTTAAGGATCCTTTCTACTAGCTGGTCCTTGGCCAAACATCTTGACATTGATCTTTCCCGGATTATCCGTACCCATTTACAGCTGGGTGGACCTGAATTATGAGTGAAGATGACTTATTCAAGGTCATCGGACTTTCACACGCCGATGGAGATCGGAACCCACACGCCATCCATGGGATCCATGATATAAGTACATTGAAATGTTCTGAAAATCTAGAAAAAATGACATTTAGATTAAAAAAAAAAACAGCCATAATTTTTATCACTGAAATGAATAACTGAACTGGGATAAACTGACAGATGCAAAACCAAAAATTTTATAAAAATAATCCTTCATTTTGTTAGTATTAAACTTATTTGTTTGATAATGAAACTGTTCCATTTTCAGAAAAATAAGAATGTGTCTGTTACTGTACAGGAAGCTGCTTCAGTTACAAATTACGATAAAGGGGTGACAGACCCAAAAACAATGGCAGAATATGGCGAAGTCTTTCCTGTTACAAGTTATGATAGAATCGTTCCTGAAACAAGTTACGATAAAGAGATTCCAGTTGTAAGATATGATCCAGCACCAATGCCTTCCCAAATTCAGAGAACCGCAGTATTTAATGATAGTCCTACCTACAGTCCAACATATAGTACAATATATACTACTACTACTATACAACAAGTTACTTATAATCCTTATTCTACTTTATCATCGGTAAGTTTCATTAGTTATCAACTCCTGTTCAATGAGTGCGGTTAATTAAAAGTACTTATGAGGTGAACAGTTTTGGTTACAAAATGAAAATATGAGACAAAATTTATTCACAAAATTGTCATTCTGCACAATAATAATGATGACCTTCATGGTGCGTTTCATGCTGTTTCTTGTTCCATACATGATCTGACGAAATTTTTTTAGCTCTTTAAATCTGGCCCTACCTTTTCCTCAGACTTGATATACAGATGTGATAACATCACGATTAAGGCCAGACTCAAAAGGCTTAACTTACAGAGTAGTACAAAGCCTACACCTGGACTGTATTGCGGTACAAGGTGAGGCACAGAGAATTGCAGAATGTCCGAAAATGTCCTAGTGGATTCATTAATGGTGCAGCTTTGTATCGATTCCAAAAGTTTTGCCGAATTTGATGATATCACATCTGTCCGAGAATGGGGTAGGGCCAAATTTGTCAGGTTTATCATAGATAGTGAGCACTTATATCAGACTGCAAAAGTATGAAAAAAACAACAGGTTTTCTTCTATTCACCTGCTTATGGATGTTTTCATTCCTTTTTAGTTGCCAAAACATAAACCAGTTGTGATAAATATGTATGATAGTTCTAGTGAGGAAGATGAAGATTATATGATGAATGTCAATCATTTACCTGCCCCGCCTTCAACTTCCTTATTAGGTGGTTTAGATGATTTCTTAAAAGAGGCTCGCAAGTCTGTTGAGGTAAGTTTAAAAGTTTTTTGAATATACATGACATTGTCTATATTTGATAAAAAAAATATTTGTGAGTCTCAACATGTGTACAATTTGAAAGGACTTATTTGACAGATTTATCTTTATGTATGTACAGTCTGGATAAACAAAAAAAGACTTTTTGACCTTTCTTGATCAGTCACTCATTGTAATTCTGCTGATAATTCTATTCTTATTGAGCTAATTATGAATTGAATTATAGACATGTGAGACAAACTGGTATTTTACCAAGTCATTAGAACACCTCTACTTTCTATTCATATAAGTATTAGCATTTTCATTTTCATAAATGAAAAAAGGGAACCCATCTTTAATATCTTGACTATACAAAATTGATAAATATATGAAACATGAAGCAACAGTCTCAATGAAAGTTTTTTTTACTATAATAATCATTCTTTATTTTGATCATTTCAATTGATACAAAATTATCATGACTTAAAGTGTTTTGGTGTTGATAATTTTAGGTGAATTCTGCTGCAGAAAAAACAAAAATACAAATGTTGAAAGTAAAAGAAGTACAAGGTTTTGAGAAAGAAATGTCAAAACAAAGGTTGGTAATTTCTCAGGCTTACTTTAAATTTTGGTCATCATTTTTTTTTTTTTATCAAACCACATCTCAATCTTCATTGTTCTTAATCAAAATTGGATTCAAATTTGGGGTTTTTAGTAACAAATCAGAATTAATACTACCCTACTTAATCAAGTATTTGACATACTAATCTTAATGTTTTGGTGAATATTTTCATTGCCCTCTGTGCCCAGGGGAATCATGTATGTAGAACACTTAAAAAGACTGGATGATATGTAAAATCCAATGGTGTTTTTTTTTAACGTCTTAATTTTTTTCATCTCAAATGTATGCAGTATTTAGTGATGGATATTGTGCAAGTACAGTGGCAGCGGAATTAACCTACTTTGTGGGAATTGCCAATTGTCCAGGGCTCTTTAATGTTCATAGCCTTTAGCACACAGGGCCTCGATTTACAACTGCACGCTTTTTCCATGTCAGCCTGTCTACCTTTAACAACTAAGTTGAAAATCTGAAGGTATTATATTACCCTTTGCTAAGTTTGAACCTTGAATCTTCTGGTTAGCCATTGCTAAGAACCTTGGAAGGTATAGATAACTTTGTATATTAATATTTTTATGTTCTGTATTTAGAGAAATGATAACTAAAGATCAGACGATGTTAAAATTATATACTGGTAGAGCTAATAAATATCTAACTAGTTTAAAAACAGCTACAGATAAAGTCAAGTCTTTACGTGAACAGTTGTTAGCAGCAGAGAAAATAGCACAAGCTAATAAACAACAACTAGAGCAAGCCAAAAAACAGGTTAGTTGTATGTTATTTTATAGATTAGCATGAATAAAAGCGTTGTTTTGATATGCTTTTGTATCTAGACAAGGTAATGTATCAGTCGAATTAAAATTAGACTTAACTTCTGTTCGTATTTTATTAGTTTCGTTTCAAATGTTTTATTAGCTATTAGCTTTGAATGTAACCACTACAGTAAGGTCTAACACTGTCCTTCTTGACTTTTCATTCTGTTAACCTTTGCTTGACCTTTGTTTTTATTAGACTAGCTTATCAAGTCCACTAGTCTAGTCTAACCTCTCAGAATGCACCTATTGACCTATTGCGCATCACATAATCCCGTCGCTGGAAAGGGCAGCCACGTGATTGGTTAAAACAGAGGTCAAGCAAAGGTTGAAAAGTCAAGAAGGACAGTGTTAGACCTTACTGTAGTGGTTACATTCAAAGCTAATAGCTAATAAAACATTCGAAATGAAACTAATAAGATAAGAACAGAAGTTAGGTCTAATTTTAATTAGACTGGTAATGGATGAGTTTGATTTTTGGATGAAATTTTGATTGAAAATTACCCATGAATCAGAATAAATTCAATGTATAATGTCTAATCCCAACAATCTAAAAGTTAGTTAATAAAGATTATTGATTAAGGCTTAGAAATTGGATGAAAATTAGTATTCTTATGTATTGATGAGTTAAAATGCTAAAGTGATGCCTTTTCAAAAGATTAATGCTGCTATAAATTTTGTTATTGTGTGAACATATCATGTTTTTGTTAATTCTCATTCCAAATTTGAATGTATGTCTTGCCTACCTGAATTTGAAAGTGTTTGAAGGAAATGAAATGAATGGAGTTTTACGTCCTACTTTTCTTCACCATGTGGGCTAATGAAGACGGTGCAAGTGTTCAAAAGACCAATAATTTATATTATTTTTAGGCCCATCAAGTAAAAGACAGATTATTAAAAAGCAAGGAAAAGTTAAAAGAGTTAGAAGAAAAGACCATGGATCTTGGTAATGAAGTTTATGGAGAGAGATATCAGCCACGTTTGATAACAGTACAGAAGCCAACAGCTAATAATAATAAAAATAATGGCAATAAACAGAAACGTAAAACAGCTAATATTTCTATTACTGTGAACAATGATGTAAGTGATTTACATATTCTACCTAAGCAAATTAAACATTGTTCAGGTTTTTACTCATGAGATTGCACCTCCAAAGTGTAGGGGAACAGCAATAAGATTTTGAATATGAAAAATAGAAATGTATTTGCGGCAGTTATACCTCATTCGCTAGGCAACCTTTTTTCAAATGTAGCAGAAGATCACATTTGCATTAAAGAGACTGATAAGACTTGATAAAAGTTCAAAATTGTGTTTCTTGTTTTCAGCTTGCTGTAAAGAAATCCAAGTTGGATAATAATGAATTCTCCCAAAACGTGAAGAGTAAAGAAAATGCACCACCAGTCAAGTTACATCCAAAGAAAGCCTTAGCAGCTGAGAGACTGGTGCAAGAGAAAAAACGTCTGCAACAGTTGGAAAAAGAATATGCTGAAAAGATCAGAGCACTGAAAGAAGCTCAAGCAGTCAAAGCCATCCAAACTGGCGCAAGTTTGAAATCCAAGAAAAAATTCAAAAAACCAACGTCACCAGAGGTGGATTTGGATGCTATAAAACTTGGAGGGAATGAGTCTGTGGGAGAGATGTGTTTACCTAAACCCAGACGACGTTCCTTAGCAGACATGAACTCCAGTACCAAACCTAATGTAACTACTCCTGACAAACATAAGTCATTTTTTGCTGCAGCACCTACCAAGGTACCCACACCTATGACATTAAAAATACCCAGTGGTAACCAACTGAATAATCTTTGTAAACTTCAGGTAAACTCATACAAAACATACTTTTCATGTTTCATCATTGAAATTTTGGATTCTTTACAAGACTATGAACATATTCTCACCAATCAAAAGTATTGCCTCAAATTTTACTATTTGCTGCTTTTGAGACAATGGAATGCAATTATGCTTATATTTATAGATCACACATTAAAGAATAGGAAATAAGTTGATGAATTAAGTCAGATGTAATATTGGACAGTGTTTTATGACGTGTAACTTGATTCATGCATGTATATGATATCATTTTCAGCTTAAATTTAATTATGAGTCTGGTGTAATAAAAGGCCTTCAGATTAGAATTAAAATCCCACTGTTTTTTTTTATCATAGAAAGAAAAGATTGAGAAGATATTAAAAAATAGTAAATCTATAACATGGTGTGTGAGAAGACATAATAAACAATATCCTGCTATATCTTCCCCTGTTATACAGGTAATTATTTTATATAATAAATCTATAATAGATATAATAAACAATATCCTGCTATATCTTCCCCTGTTATACAGGTAATTATTTTATATAATAAATCTATAATAGATATAATAAACAATATCCTGCTATATCTTCCCCTGTTATACAGGTAATTATTTTGTATAATAAATCTATAATAGATATAATAAACAATACCCTGCTATATCTTCCCCTGTTATACAGGTAATTATTTTAGGTAATAAATCTATAATAGATATAATAAACAATATCCTGCTATATCTTCCCCTGTTATACAGGTAATTATTTTAGGTAATAAATCTATAATAGATATAATAAACAATACCCTGCTATATCTTCCCCTGTTATACAGGTAATTATTTTATATAATAAATCTATAATAGATATAATAAACAATATCCTGCTATATCTTCACCAGAAATACAGGTAATTATTTTATATAATAAATCTATAATAGATATAATAAACAATATCCTGCTATATCTTCACCAGTAATACAGGTAATTATTTTATATAATAAATCTATAATAGATATAATAAACAATATCCTGCTATATCTTCCCCTGTTATACAGGTAATTATTTTATATAATAAATCTATAATAGATATGATAAACAATATCCTGCTATATCTTCCCCTGTTATACAGGTAATTATTTTATATAATAAATCTATAATACATATGATAAACAATATCCTGCTATATCTTCACCAGAAATACAGGTAATTATTTTATATAATAAATCTATAATAGATATAATAAACAATATCCTGCTATATCTTCACCAGAAATACAGGTAATTATTTTATATAATAAATCTGTAATAGACATAATAAACAATATCCTGCTATATCTTCACCAGAAATACAGGTAATTATTTTATATAATAAATCTATAATACATATAATAAACAATATCCTGCTATATCTTCCCCTGTTATACAGGTAATTATTTTATATAATAAATCTATAATAGATATGATAAACAATATCCTGCTATATCTTCACCAGAAATACAGGTAATTATTTTATATAATAAATCTATAATACATATAATAAACAATATCCTGCTATATCTTCCCCTGTTATACAGGTAATTATTTTATATAATAAATCTATAATAGATATAATAAACAATATCCTGCTATATCTTCACCAGTAATACAGGTAATTATTTTATATAATAAATCTATAATAGATATAATAAACAATATCCTGCTATATCTTCCCCAGTAATACAGGTAATTATTTTATATAATAAATCTATAATAGATATAATAAACAATATCCTGCTATATCTTCACCAGTAATACAGGTAATTATTTTATATAATAAATCTATAATAGATATGATAAACAATATCCTGCTATATCTTCACCAGAAATACATGTAATTATTGTATATTGTATGTGGACTTATAGCACTGTCGGTTAGAGTGTTGGTTCTTTACATAACGTCATTTGCATGGTTATGTTGAGCAAATGGCGGCTGTGGGTTCCGATCGTGATTGGCGGGTGAAAATCTGATTACCTTGAATAAGTCATCTTCACTCATAATTCCTAGTGAATAACATGGGAAAGATCAATGCCGAGAGGTATGGCCACGGACCAGCTGATAGAAAGGATCCTTAACGGTGAACCTAAGTTGTTATTCTTGTCAAATATAGAGCTTTCTTTTTCTTTCTTTTTTAAATGACAAAAATACTCTTTTCTACAAATTGATCATTATTAAAAATATATTCAGTAAACATTTTGTTTAAAATTAGACTTGTGCTTTTAGATAATATTAGGACCTTGTCTTATATAAAATAACCCTTAGACAAAACAACAAAATCAGGTAGAAAACGTAATCTTGTATTTTCAGATGAAAGGTTTAGATATACAGAAGAACAGTAAACCAAAGATAAAGGATACCAGCAGTGAATTAACTAAATTACCTTACACCAGTCCTTTATTACAGTTTCAAGCATATAGGTAAACATACTGAGTTAATTAAACAGTCTTCAGACATGGATCCAGTGATGGTTTTCCGCTCAAAAGTTGATAAAGACTTCTGCATTGCAAGCTGTTCTGGAAAGCTCGTCTGAGACCCTGTTAATTAATAGCTTGAGAATTTTGATAAATTGGTCAAGTTGCATATATTTCTGTTCTATACAGTATAATGAATGATACGAGAATGATCTAAACGCAATGACCTTGATCTTGAAGCGGCGGTGATTAATCAGCAGAATTTTGTTCAGCGATCTTTTGTTTTCATGTGATTTGATCCAGATTATCAATAAAATAAGCAATTATCTAATTGACGATAAGTGATTAAGATGAGTAGATGTCAGATTATACAGATTTTTCTGAGTGTTGGGACCACTGATTAGTGTTGTTATTCGGAATATACAGAGTTTCGGAGTACTCATAGTTTTTTAAACTAGCCTAAGAAGGAAATAAATCGGGACCAGAAAATGATGTCGGATTACGCAGAATGTAGGAATACTCAGATGTCGGATATCACAGAGTACAATGTACATTAAAGATTCTTAAGCAGTTGGAAATAAACTATTGCTGCTGTCCTGTCAATATTTGAAGTTATGGAATGATTAATTTATGGTAATTGTCTTGCAGATTGAGTTCATATTTCCGTACAAAAGAAAATAAGTCTATATTATCATCAACCTACAGTAATAAAATAGATATGAATAAGATTTTGTGTAGATATGACTTACAGGGTAAATGTAATGATGATAAGTGTCAGGGGTAAGTTAATATGAATAGTCTGTTCTAACTTGTGATTATTATGTATTTTGTGAACGAGCATCGCAAAGATTTCACACACCAACAAAAGTCTTCTTTTTTTTCAATACTCGAGATATTCAGACTTTTCTCACTTACATAAAAATGGTGTTTCTGATGAAATCGAAGGGAATAAGCCATCTTGTATTTCCAATTATTATAAACACTGGATGATCTTGCATGCAATGGACTACAATTGCACATGAAGATCACCACCTGCATCAAAAGAACTTGCACTGCTGCTTCGTGAAGGACATCAAATCACCTCCATTTGTGTGCAGAATTATCGTTCAACTTGAAACCTTATCCCCACAGATCGAAATCGACAAACACATCTGTAGTGGGCTCAATCAGCAGTCAAGGGTGCATCAGTGACATCTTTATACTTAGATATGAATAAATCCGCATTTCAATATCATGTGTGATAGAAATAAACTTTGACTATAGAACATTTCTAATTGTGTTCAGCATTTTGGGTGAAAACGACCTTTGTAGTTTTATTATTTTAGACATGATTATTATTTATTTTATCTATATATTTCAGCCAACACATTAGAGATACTGTATTAACAGATAAATCTATAATGGAAGATATTGTTTCAAACTGTCCAAAATTAGCAGGAATTACCAAATCTACCCCAATAGAGGAATATCCTGCCTATATTAGTAAGTTTATTGGTATTTCTACCTTCTTCCTGTTTAAATCAATTCCAATTAATGATAAAGTGAGATTTCAAAAGAAATTTTGATTTTTTTCATAGTTACAATTGGCCACATTTCAATCAAAATACACCAGTACAGTGATATAAATAGCATGATTTTGCTTCAGATTGCTTTTCATAATTTTATATCTTTTTGACCAGAACCATTGCCCTTATAAGGAGTGGTATCACTTCACGTAACAGAATATGAATAAGGACAAAGTCTGTTAAAAATGGTACCAGTCTGTCCAATAGTACATTAGACTAATGAACATATATTTTTAGGTAAATATGTAGATGGTATAATAAAACAACATGGTAATAAAATGACCAATGATCAGATCTGTTTATTATTAATATCTAAAGTCAATGAGGCTTCTGGACATGGTAAGATTGGTTTTTTAACTTCATCCATAAGTATGTATTTGCTGTCAACCGATTAGAAAAATCTGATAAAAATATGGACAGGATACTTAAAACCTTGTAAAGCAGCTATTCTCAAACACTTTTCAACATAGTTATGTTTCTTGTTGTTACTAAATCAACTCTGTTTAAAGGGACAGGTGTGCCATTTTTGGGGGTTGATTTTAGTCTTGATATATGTAAATAGTCTTCTGAAGTACTAGAAATGTATGAAAATCACATAATTCCTTTAAAAATATTTCAAACAAAGGAATTTTACTCACTTTTCCTATATATGTCTTTTTTTATATAACACAGAGTATCTTACAATGACGAGTTGTTATTTTAACATTCAAACTCAGTTAATTCTGTACACACATGGCTTTGAAGGCACAAATATCGACATTATTACTGATTAGCTCAGCTAAAAAATTCCAGTTTCTGTTACTAAAGTATGATTGGTCAAAAAAATGGTCTACCTGTCCCTTTAACATTGTCTAAGAATTTTATACAAACTGTTAATCAGTATTTATATACAACCAATAAAAATCATATTCATTATGAAATACTTACTCACTTACGATTGATATACTTCTTCATGTGAAAATATGTTGTTTTGGATTTCGGGTTTCATTTGCAGTTGGGATCTTTAATACTTCCATTGGTTGATAAATTTCATTCACTTTATTCATTTAATTTGTTAAAATTCTATTTACTCAGCATATTCACATGGATATTTTTCAGTGCCTCCATTTACAATGTTTTATGAAAGTAGAAACTGGAGACCAACTGCAGTAGAAGAAAACTGTACTGCACTGACTAATTATAAACCTGAAATTCCAGCAAGTAAGACAATTTTCTCCTGATCAGAATTTTTTTTCCTTGCTCTATGGAGTGATTCTCAGCAACACTCATAAAGATCTAATAGCAAAATACATCAACTTCAAAAACTGTGGTCAAGAGCATTACCTATAAATTCAAGGTGTAGGTATACACCAATTTTAAGTTAAATTACCGTAGTTATGTTGCTGAGAGTGGTTATTTTTTGTGTTTTTTTTATTTGGGTAATTTTTAACTTAACCATGATACCAACATAGTTACACCTCAATTTTTAGGGCTTAAACGGAAGCTGATGCGGAACTGCTCTCTGTATTTCAGATATAAATACAAGATTAAAATCTGAAGATGATATTATTAAAGAAGAAGATATAAGATATTTTATTAAAGATGATAATGAAATGTTAGATATGGAGAGTGGAGTATTAGATGACCCTACTAATATACCTTTATGGATTAAACTGTCCTATAAAAAACTCAATGATTCTGATAGGTGAGTGGTCTTGGTTGCTGATTTTTGTCACTGACTAGAGTCTTGTCATGAGTTTGACATTATAAATCCTATAATCTCTATATAAACCATGTCGTATTGTGGAAGCACACAGGAGATTTTACTCAATAAGACCGTTCATGTGCCCACACCCTTACCTTTAAAAATTTCCAATGTTATACGATATAAAGTGGTGAAAATGAACATGCAAGAATAAGGCAAGGGGAGGCTAAATAGCCCACATGTGATCTAAAATAGTGTTGCAAATACATGTACATACAATTAAACCAAAAACCAAACCTCATATCTGCTAACGGCTTTTTTGTTATTGTTTGGAATGTTAACTGAATATTAATGGCATTTTTTTTCTTGATTGGAACTAGAAAATTTATTTGAACCTGTTTCCATTCATTTCAGGAACAGCAAATCAAGTTTAGATAAGGCATTACATGTATTAGCTCGAGGTATTGAATCTAATAAGACTAATAGTGATTTGTGGCATCATTATTTATTACTATATAAACATCATGTTCATAGTGAGAAGGATATTGTAGAAATATATAATACAGCTTTACAATTATCACCCAGTTATGATATATACTGGATGGTTAGTATTTATTGTTTAATATTTATAAATGTCAACCCTCATACTATATAAACATATAACAAAACACAAGACAATGTTATGGAATATAACACACTTCTTTAATAAGATTA